>NC_025996.2:21907672-22010172 GCF_000442705.2 Elaeis guineensis
GTAATATTTTTAAACCAGACTTTTTAAAATGGAGCAAAATTTCTCACTTCCTCCTCTTTTATTTCCATCTTTTTTAATATTTGATTTTATATGAGATACGTCTCTCTTTATATGGATACATTTTACATATTAGTTTCCAAATTTTTAAAATAGCTTATTATTTGTTGTCAAATGTCTATTGTTCATGCCAATTGCTAGTATAATCAAACCCTAATTATTGATTGAGTCAAGTAAATTGGCGTCCATCTGTAATTTGTAGATGTAGCATTCTATCTAGGGTTGACAATAGACTGAGCTAGCATTTGCATCATTGAAGATGGTTTCATTATTTTAGTAGTCTCTACTATTCTATAAAGTTTTGCTATAGGGTTTGAAGGTCTATATTCATAACTTATACTTTTTTATTTTTTAAATTTTAAATGGTATAGTATGTGTAAGGATCCGAATCCTTAATTTTTCATGCATGAATCTTAAAGCAAAATAAATGAAGAAAAATAAAATAGAACCACACGTGCTGGGCACGTGAGGCAGAAGAGGATACCAGATGGAGTTCGTTTTTTCTTTTTCGAACTCGATTAGGATCGAGACTCTAGAGTTTGTCGGAGCTTTAGATCCCCTTTATAATCCTCTCCTTCCCTCTCTATGTGAATCACTCTCAACCTCGATTAATCACCAAAAAACTTCAAGAAGATCACCACTGACTTCAAGTTTTTTGGGTGAGATAGTCTTCAATTTTCTCCGTCGATCTGATTGAGATGCCTCACCAGACTTAGATGAGGACTAAGCCTTTTTTTCTTCTCTTTCCCTAAATCCATGGCCGTCAACCCACCTTGTTATGATCGGCAAGTTGCTAGATTCCTTCAAAACGAGCCTCCCTATTTTTCCTTTTCTTCCTCTCATCAAACTGACCACCATTGCTAATTCAGACTCGTTTTGGTTGTTGAGGATCGAGCTGCCATCGTCGGAGCCATTATGGTGCGGTTGTTGAGGACTTCAGTCATGATAGTCGGTTGGGGCCTAAGACTCTCTTCCCCTATTTCCATGAAAGAAAAGAAAGAGGAAAATAGGGAAAAGAGAGAGAGGAGGACAAAAAAGAAAAGAAAAAAATAAAAGAGAAAAAAAGGAGAGAGTTTTTCTCTCTTCCTCTCTCCTCTCTACCTTTCTCTATTTTCTCTCTATGAATTTCTCTTTAGTTTCTCTTTCCAAAATCTATATATGAATTAATAGAGGGTCCAAATACTTGGGTATACTTGGATTGATAATTAATCTAAAAGAGATCTTGAACTTGCAGTATTCGGATTGTTTACCATAATTTTTCAATCATCTTTAATCATTTATAACTTTTATGTTTGACACTTATCATTTAGAGGTGCAACTGTCTGCCTAAGATGTCGAGCAGAACACCTTATTTTCAAGTTCCTAGATTGAGAAGTTCATCAATTACTATATTTGAGTCAATTACCGATAGAAATATAGATTATTCAACATGATCATCTACATATTTATGAAAAATTATATTTGTATGATTGATGTATATTTTATATCTACTGGTATGTGTACTATATGTTATTGAATTGATGTTGCTTGTATTATGATTACTTGGTACTTAATGATTACTAAGTGAAAAAAATTGAATTTAATATACTTGATCGAATGTGGGTGACATCTGGATTGATCGATTGTATAAGAATGTGGTGTATATGCTAGATCAGTCTCGATTGGAGTGGGCATTGTTAGCATGTCATGGGCTGAAGTATGACGATGACTAATCTAATATCAAAAATCAGATTATGATTTTAATAATATGAATAGGGCATGGATGGCATTTAGATTGTTTAGCCATGCAAGAAATGTGATGTGTGTGTTGGGTTAGCTCAAATTGGGGCACGGTATTGTGTTTGGCCTATCATGGGCTAGAGTTTAGTTGTAATTAGTCTAATACCAAAAAGACAAACATAAAGCATGATACAGGGGAGCATGTGGATTAATTGACTACATGTGAATATGGCGTATCAATCTTAGACCGAGATATTTGGCTATCATGGGTTGGAGCATGATTGTGACGAGTCTAGTACCAATTGAAGGGTATCTAAACTCGTTGGCATGTGTAAAATATGGCATTTGTGATGTCAGCCACAGATTGATATATAGTTGCCAACTAAGGATAGAAATATAAGATATGTTTGGCCTGCATGAGCTAGAGCATGAGCGGATCTGGTCTAATATTGAAAAAATAAGTTGTATGGATTAGAACTATGCTAATTAGTTAATAATAAATAATCTCATTAATTACTATTGAATAGAATTGATGATTGGTGATATATGACATAATTAGTAGAATTATACATGATGATATTATTCAACTATCATATTGACGATATATAATCTTATTATTTTTCTATCGGTTATATATATTTATTAAAAGATGTTTCAAATTCATACTGATGTGAGTGTGGGGATTCTTGCTAAGACTGTAAAGCTTACAACTCTTCTTTCTTTTTTAGAGTTGCGGGACATGATTTTTGATGAATTTGACCTAAGTTCAAGCAACGAAGTGATTTTATAGATCTTGCATGATCTCTAGGACTTTGCTTTAGGATCTATGTGGCTGTGTCATATGGTCGTTTCAGATGCTTGTTGAAAATTATATCCCAAAGTCGATCATCAGTCTGATGATGGTTGAGCTCATATTTATAAATTATATATGAATTGTTAAATAATAAAATATTATTTAAATTTTTCATCATTTTGTGTACATCTTCTTTGAACTTCTGTGTTATGATGAAGTCCTTAGGATATTTGAATCAATGTAGGAGGATATATCATCTAGTCCTTAAACCTAGTTCACGACCAAATGATATGCTATTATTAGGATGATAGCTATATCAAGTGTAGGTCATTGTATACCATGTACGTTGGTTATCCTCTTAACTAAGGAGGGTGGAGCACTGGCATAGCATACAAGTGAAATGCAGGAGTACATCTCACTGAACGTGACCAACTACGGAGTATTTTACTGTCAAGAGTAGCTCACAAAGGATATGGGTATAAATATCCATCCAATCTGAGATCACCATGATGACTTGCAAGCAACTCACTATACTTTGGTATCGGACAATCTAAATTTTTAATTCAATGATGAAATATTTTTGAACACAGTCAAATATTTATGAAGTAGGTGTGTGAATCCAGATGGAATTGATCCTCCGAAGAAGTAAGAGTTAATACATCAATATATTTTAATGCAATAAAATCTCGATCGAAGTAATCCATGTGATGGATTTGAAAAGTTGAATATAATATGGATGACTAATTCAGGATTGATAGTTAAACCTTAGGTCATCCTAAGCATTCAAGGTCAAATGGATAAATTATACGATAACATATGCCAATGAGTTCTTAAATATTGCTTAGCAATTATTCGGCCTATCTAGATATCGGGTATTATTTTTTTGTGACTTTGATTGGTATAGAAAATTATTTTTATGCTATTGGCTTAGGTTCAAACCTATGGAATCACACTCAAAAAAATTTTTTGATCGATCATATGGCTGATAGATGATTGAGAATCGTTTCAGGATATAAACATCAATTCAATTGATGATTAGCCTTGTGCAAAATTATAATAAATAATTTACTAATAGTTAGTAAATTAAGGATGATTGATAAGTAATTAACTACTAATTAGCTTAATTTGATTGAACATTAAGGTTTGGATCAACTCTAATTGAATTAGGTCCAATTAGGTTTGATCCATTAGGTTATAAGATGACCTAATTGCTAAGGATGTTCGATTCTTGATTTGATCAAAATTTGAGCTCAATTAATTTTTAATTTAATTAAAATTTAATTGAGATAATTTATTATCTAATTAGATTAGATTTAATGATCAAATTGGATATAACCTAACTTAGTTTGTTGAGAACCTAATTGAATCAATTTCAAGTTCAAATGGATTTGAATAAAACCCTTGCACCACCTTATCTCTATGCCCTTCTCTTCCTCACATGAGAAATACTTTTGCATGAAGATTTCTCACTCCCAAAAGAGGTTTTGTCACCCACTCTCAGATTTTCTTTGGATTAGGATGAGTTTCATTAGTGTTTGAATTAAAATGGTTTGAATTTGAGTTAAAACTACCTTGATCTTATCCTTATCCTATCCCTTGTTCGCCAACTCCTTGAGAAGGCTGATCTTTTATGTGACAAATGAGAAGAGAATTTGGTGAGAAATATCTCATGCCTCAGCCTTTGACGCCTCCTTGATAAGGATTAAGTGGTTTGAGTTTGAATTCAAAAGGAGTATGAATTTGAACTAAATCAACCACTTTATCCTGACCCTCATCTCATCTCCATGCCAACCATAAAACCCCTCCAATTTTGTGCGACAAAAGAAGGCTTTTACCATGAGATTGGTGTTCTTAGAGAGAGGGGGTGTGTGAAGGAACCAGATCTAGGGTTTCAGGATTAGATCTTGAAATTTTTTCAAGATCAAGCAGCGAAAGGCTAAAATAAATCAAAATTTATTTTTAAAATCAGAGAATCTCTAGATCTAAGATTCTATTACATGATTATTACATAGCATTAAATTAAAAATTAAAATATATAGAACATGAACTAAATGTTGATCATATCAACATGTTTTTATACTACATCTAATGTATGTATTAAACAATAGATCAGATCTATACCTTGCAAGTTAGACGTTCTAACCTCATTGATCTGAGCTTGAAGATGATGTTGCGAGCTGCACATATGTCTGACCTCTAGGAGTCATCCATACGAGTCACGAATCTCGATCAGAAGTCCTGCTCCAGGAAATCAGCACAGTATGCTAGTACTGCGCTGATCCTTCTTCGATGGTTGATCAGGTACCTCCTTCTTTTTGATTTGGACTCTTCCAAAGATGAGAAGTAGGAGGAGAAGTTTTAGATTTGAGACACTATTAAGAAACTCAAGATGGAGGAAGGAAAGAGATGAAACTAACAACCCTAGAAGAAGACCCTCTTCTTCTTCTCTTACTCTCTCCTAGACACCCTATCTTGTGTCTATTATATCTCCATGACCCAAAGGTCTTTCTCTCTAATTTTTGGATGTCTCTCAAATCTCTAAGTTCTCCAAAAATTTTATGAAGAAATTCATTTTATAGAGAGAGATATGATAGAGTCCTTGTCTGGGTCAAATACCTAGTCAAGGCTTATCCAAACATGGCAAGATAAGGGGCGCCCAACACTTAGGTGCCTCCTTATTTTTGTGCATGGACCACTAGCAAAGGGTGCACAATATGTATCCTAAAAGTCACAAAAATCTCAAAAAAAATCTGGATAAATTCGGTGCAAAAAAGAAAGAGTTTTGGATTTCTAAAACTCTATCTCATAGAATTTGAAATTCAAACTTATTCCTACTTTGATTTGATCCACAACCACTTTCCATGTATGAAGAAGAGAGGAAACCTTTTGAACATGGGAAAGACCTGGGAGAGGACTTTTGTCACACACAATAAGAGGGGATTGGCGTGGAATAAGAGAGAGGGCGTGGGGGCTTATGTGGCGCAAGGTGGAATCTTAGTTTTAATAGGATTCTATTTTATGACTTGTTTTAATTTGGTTTTTCAAACCAAATCAAACCAAAATTAGATCAACCCAATTAAAATAGGTCTTAACCCAATTAAGAACCTAATTTAATCAGATTAAATTAGAATTATATCTGATTTAATTTTTAATCAAATTAGAAATTAGATTGACCAAGTCCTAATTGAACTAGGACTAGTTTTTTCCTTGCACCTGGCTTATCCAATAAATCAATTGGACTTGATCCAATCAAGCCCAAACTAAATTTAATTAAATCATATTCAATTAAACTTAATCTCAGCCTATTGGATTAATCAAATTAAGCCAATTAGCAATCGAATTGCTAATCGATCCTCCTGCAATACTTGCACTAGGTTAAATATCAATCGTATTGATCATTTAATCCTAGAATAATTTTTAATCATTGATCAACATCCGATCAGATCATGAACTCTAATGTGTGTGACCTCATAGGTCCGAACCTAAGTCGGTAGCACATGAATAAATTTTTTGTACCAATCGAAGTGACATCTAGCAATGGTACCCGACGATCGATAGATCGAATGTGTAGAACAACATCCTTAGAATCCATGCGGATATAGTTTCCATATAATTCATCCCTTGACCAAAATGATCATAGGACACCTTAGAGTTCAGCTGTCAACTCTGATCAAGTTGTCCACATTGTATTTCAAAATATCAAATCCATCTGATGGATTACCCTGGCCAAGGTTTTGCTAAATTGAAATATAGTGACTCATTCTTCTCCAACTCTTGGAGTGGTCAATCCCATCTCGATCACACTCTGACTTCGCAAGTACTTGACTATGCCCAGAAGCCTTCCATCACTGAATTAAAAATTCAGTTAGTTCAGTACCAAAGCACAGTGAGTTGCTTGCAAGTCACTGAGGTGATCTCAGGTCTAAGGGATATTTATATCTATATCCCATCAGAGACATTCTCGACAGCAGAATGCTCTGGAGTTGATCACGTTCTATAATGATGTACCCTTACATCTCACCTGTATGCCATACCAGTGTCTCCACACTCTTTGGTTAAGAGGACAACCAACCCATATGGCCTACAGCGACTTATGCTCGATAAAAGCTGTCATCCTTATTAACAGCCTATCATTTGGTCGTGAACAGTTTTAAGGACTAATCGATAAATCCTCGCTTTATCGAATCTGAATAGTCCTAAGGACTTCATCATAACAACAGAGTTCATTAGAAGATGATAGCTTATGATGAAAATACCAAATATATTTTATTTATTAACAAATCAATTACCATACTTGGTTGCTCAACCGTCAACAGCTTGATGATTGGCTTTTGAGACATATTTTCCAATAATTCCACTTGTCCTACAGCCACTCGGTACAGTATCTAATACCCATCTTCGACTTGTGGTTGTCGAACTCCTTTATCGCCAGGACTTTAGTGAAGTGGTCGGTCAGGTTCTCCTTTTTGTCGATCTTCTGAAGATCGACATCACCTCGATCTACGATCTCCCAGACCAGGTGAAAGCGGTGCAAAATATGCTTTGGGTTCCTTCACCTGAGCTATGGCATCAGTGCTATCGCAGTAGAGCAGGATCAGACCATCGAGGGAGGGTGCTACTCCTAGCTCGGTGATAATTTTTCAACCACACAGCTTTCTTCACGGCATTTGATGCTGCGATGTACTCTGCTTCACAAACAGAGTCTGCCACAGTATGTTGCTTGAAACTCTTCCAGCAGATAGCTCTATCATTTAGAGTAAAGATATAATCTGACACGCTTCTGCTGTCATCATGGTCAGATTGAAAGCTGAAGTCTGTGAACCTCACAAGTTTCAAATCTGACTCATTATAAACCAACCATTAGTCCTTAGTATCTCTCAAATACTTAAGGATGGCTTTAACCACTTTTCAATGATTTTCTCCAGGATCAGATTGGTATCTACTCACTACTCCTAGTGAGTATGCCACATCTGATTTTGTACATATCATGGCATACATGATAGATCCCACGATCGAAGTATATGGAACTCTACTCATACGTTCTCTCTCTTCAGGAGTTGTCGGATAATCCTTCTTAGAGAGAGAAATTCCATGGCCTATCGATAGATAGCCCTTCTTGAAATTCTCCATGCTGAACCTCTTCAGCACAGTGTCTATGTACATGGACTGGGATAACCAAAGCATCTTTTTAGATCTATCCCTATAGATTTTCATCCTTAAGATGAGGATGCTTCACCCAAGTCCTTCATGGAAAACTGTGATGACAACCAAACTTTTATTCCCTGTAGTGCGGGGATGTCATTCCCGATTAAGAGAATATTATCTACGTACAAGACAAGAAATACCACAACTGGACCATTTGCCATTTTATAGATGCAGGGCTCTTCTTCATTCTTAATGAAGCCATATATTTTGATCACCTTATCAAAATGCATGTTCCAACTCTGAGAAGCTTGCTTCAATCCATAAATGGATCTCTGAAGCTTGCACACCTTGGACTCATCTGTGGATGTAAACCCCTCAGGTTGTATCATATACACCTCTTCAGTCAGCTCTCCATTCAGAAAAGCTGTCTTTACATCCATTTGCCAGATCTCATAATCTAGATGGGCAGCTATTGCAAGCATTATCCGAATGGATTTAAGCATTGCCACAGGAAAAAATATCTTATATAGTCAATACCATAAACGTTGACGATACCCCTTGGCAATCAAATGGGCTTTATAGGTCTCCACCTTTCCGTCTGCGCCCATTTTCCTTTTGGACACCCATTTACACCCAATAGGTTTAACCCCTTCAGGTGGGTCAACCAATGTCCATACATCATTGACCTTCATGAACTCTATTTTGAATTTCATGGCTTCAAGCTATTTTTCAGAATCAGATCTCTGCATTGCATCCATATAGGTGATCGGATCCTCATCGTTCTCATCGAGTTTGATGGGATCACCGTCCCAGACCAAAAAATCATAGTATCTGTCTGACTGATGTGGTACTCTACCAGATCACCTTAATGGTACAGGTACATTAGGCTCTAAATCTGATCTAATCAAATTTGATTCAGGTTCAGCTATTGGTGTCGGTCCTTCTACCTGTTGAACTTCATCAAGTTCAACCTTAGAGGCAACGATTCCTTCACCAAAGAACTTTTTTTCTAAAAAGATTACCTTTAGGCTAACGAATACCTTTTGTTCATCAGCATAGTAGAAAAATATCCTTTGATCTCTTTGGGGCACCCGATGAATGTGCATTTGTCAGACCTAGGTCCAAGTTTGTCTGTGACTAATCGTTTGACATAGATCGGCACCCCCAGACCCTAAGGTGTGAAAGTGCTGGCTTACACCCTGTCCATATCTCATATGGAGTCTTAATTACAGACTTACTTGGAATCCTATTTAACAGATAACGGGCTGATTCGAGTGCATATCTCCAAAGGATATCGACAAGCTGGCAAAACCCATCATGGATCAGACCATGTCTAACAGTGTCCGATTTCTCCTTTCAGACACACCATTATGCTGTGGTGTTCCTGGAGGAGTCCTGATGTATTGCATTTTTATAGTAATTATTATATTAGTTTTAATGATTTTGATGAAATTGATATAATAATTAACTAAATAAATGTAAGAACCTGATATGTTTTATGTCAATTGCAGGTAATTGAGCTAGGTCACACATAATTGGGCTTAACCATATTTTAAAGGTCAAATTAAGTGAAATTGATTGAGTCCGATTCAGCAGGGTTTGTCATCCAGAGTTATCAGGTCTTGCATCAAAATCAGAGTCTACCTCAAAGTAGAATAATCAAATCAAGATATCAATGGACCCCACACCTTATCCTTTTTGGCATCATCAGCCAGAAAAGAAATTAGAGATGCAGAAAATAAATCAAGCAGTTAATCTCTCCCATCTAGTCAACCAATCTAAATTCTGGATATTTTGGTGTGAGGACTCCTAAAAGACAATCTACAGGATCCCAAATTGAGCAAGATTAGATCCTACAGAATTTTGAGAGAAGCAAGAAAGGAACATAATTTACAGAATTAAATTCGGATTCCAGATGAGGTGGCTACAATAGGTTGAAGTTGGTAACAATGTTGGACACAACAAGAAACACCCGATACACCCAGATTCTTCTTAGTATTTCTTGGCACAAATATCTGATATGGCAACTAATTTTGGGTGGCAAAGAGCTATCTTGGAAAGAATTAAATAGAAGAAAATCAGAGTCCAAACTAATTCTGCATGAAGAGCAAACTGAGAAAGAATTGAAACTAATTCTTGAAAAACTTGATTTGGGCAGCCGAAACCTTACCTTGTTTTGCAGATTTTGTGGACCCAGAAAGGAAGAAATTCTTCTCCTCTAATTAACCATGCCTCCTTTCCTTCTTTTACTATGGAAATCATAATAAAATCAGAAAATTTGGGCAGTATAAGGAGTAGATGGCTGGTGGTTGCTTAAAGCCTATCCAAAGGAGGAGAGATTCTATACCAAATAAAAAGAATGATATATAGAATAAAATCATGAGAAAAATACCACCTTAACCCTAGCCCTAGCCCTATTTAAGGATCCTAAAACACCAGCAGGGAGGAGGAGAATCATCTTTGAAAGCTAGAAATCAAGCAAGGAGAGTTTGGAGTATCTGGAAGATTTGAAGAGAAGATTCATTCGGCTCTGCAATTCCTTCAGAGTTTTTTCTTTCTCTTGTTTACTTTGAATTTATTTTCTAGAACTCATTGTTAGGATGATTTTGGAGTTTTATTCAAGTAAACTTGAGTTTGATTTTGTTATGATGAAAAGCTAAATTCTAGCTAGGGTACCTGATGTAGCTTGAATTAAATTTCAATTCCAGAATCTTGTATTAATTTTCTTTGTTAATACAATTGTTTGTTATTTGCGCTTAATGCTTTTAAGTATTATTATCTTTGGTACTTGATTGATTTCGATTTATAATTGGTACTGGGAAGGAAGATTATAAATTGGAGTTAATAACAAACATCATAGGAATAATAATTGGAGCGGAAGCAGAAGATTTGACCTGTGGGATCTTGAAAATAATCACTGTGCTTGTTGAACTAATTGAAATCTATTTTACTATTGGAAGATAGATTATAAGTTTTAATTAGTATATTTAATAAGACTCGGGAGAGATTATTAAATAATTTAGGATTATTTATCCTTGCATTAATAATTAAATTTAGATTATTAATCGGAATAGCTGGAATTGATAATTGGTCCAAGTGAAATCAGATATACCCTAGTGCTTTATCAATCGAATTTTAATTCAGCTTTCATTGAGTTCTTTAGAGTTAATTTTATTTTCCATTATCATTCAGTTTCGATCGTTTAGATATTAGTAAAATTAGCGTTCATTTTTGGTAATTAAACTCAGTCCTCGTGGGAACGATCTCTTATTTATCATTATATTACTTGAGCGATTTCGTGCACTTGCGAAATAGGCTATCAAGTTTTTGGCGCCGTTGCCGGGGACTGGTGCTTTAATATCAAGAATAGTTGATTTTATTAGTAATCTAGATATTTTATTTCTTAGATATTTAAAAAAAAAAAATCACTGACATTTCATAATGCTTAACTAATATAGTATAACCAAAAATATAAAAAAAAAAAAATCAAACTTGATTGGACATCTTGTTTCTTTGCATTGCATCTCCATAATTAACTTTAAGGGCACTTAACCCATTAATCAGATAAGGTGGGGATTTGATCACCCTTCCTTAGCCCAAAAACCACATCCTTCATTCTGCATAACCTAGACCTTAATCTAAAATCAATTAAACGTTGGCCCTAGGATATTCGAGCTCAATAGGACAAGAAAGCCCTAAAGTTAGACCGGGTTCGAATTGATTAATTGCTCGGTGTCTAAGGCAAGTGGTTTAAGAAGGTGGTTTTCAATTGGTTCCATTGTCTGACCTGGCCAACTCAGTTGGTGTCTAAGGAAAGCAACAAGCAGGGGACCTCCCACATCTTACACTTACCTGGCCGAGACAGTTAGTCAGTTTTGGGCTTGGAGTGCTTGAAGGCGATCTTGGAACAGTTAGGAGCTGTCTAGATCTAGGTTAACCCTAGGATAGAAAGTCCATTTTGTGCTAACTTGTTTGCCATTAAAATTTAAACCTAATTAAAACACTCTTCTCTTTCATCTCTAGATTTAGGACTCCTTAGGACTCATCTCTAGAACTCTTTTCTCTCTCTTTCCTCTTCTCTCTTCTCTTAAAAAAAAAAAAAAAAAGAGATAATAATCTTTCAAAATTACAACTTGAAAAAGAGAATCGGGTCGACTGGTAAGAATTGAATCAAATCCCATTTCAAGTCAAGAAATTGAACGCACTTGTAAACAAAACATTAAAGCAGTCAGAGAAAGGAAGAAATCTGAGGCAAAAGTAGATCCAAAAATGGCTGAAGATCCAAGGAGAGAAGTAATCCTAGTAGGGAATAATGAGGTTGCTAGAGAGGCAAACCCCAGGGCACTGCGGGATTATGCCATGCCTACCGTGAATGGAGCTTCATCTAGCATCACAAGACCACCTGTGCAAGCAAACAACTTTGAGATCAAGCCTGCTTTGATCCAAATGATCCAGATAGCAATTCAGTTTGGAGGATTGCCCAATGATGACCCTAATGCGCACATTGCAAACTTTTTGGAGATATGTGATACCCTTAAGCATAATGGAGTGTCAGATGATGCAATTCGGTTAAGATTGTTTCCGTTTTCACTTAGAGACAAGGCTAAAGCATGGTTACAGTCTCTTCCTGCTGGCTCGATCACCACTTGGAATGACTTAGCACAAAAATTTTTGACAAAATTCTTTCCACCGCTAAGACTGCCAAGTTGAGGACTGACATCCAAACCTTTGTGCAATTCGATATGGAGACCTTATATGAAGCCTGGGAAAGGTTCAAGGATCTACTTAGGAGGTGTCCACACCACGGACTGCCTAAATGGTTGGTTGTGCAAACCTTCTACAATGGACTGAACAACCATACCAGAATTAATATTGATGCTGCTGCTGGAGGTTCATTGATGGGGAAGTCGCTTGATGAGGCCTATGATCTTTTGGAGGAAATGGCCAACAACAATTATCAATGGCCCAATGAGAGAAATATGGCGAGGAGACCTGCTGGGGTTCATGAGATAGACGCTATTACTGCACTCAATGCAAAAGTAGACACTCTTTTCAAAAAATTAGATCATTTGTCTATTAATGCTGTCAATACTTGTGTGCAGACCTGTGAGATGTGTACTGGGCAACATGCTACTCGAGATTGCCCGATTGACAGCTCATTCATGCCTCCAGTACAAGAACAAGTGCAATATGTGGCAAACCAAGGAAGGCAACAGAACAATCCATACTCAAACACCTACACGCCTGCCTGGAAGAACCATCCAAATTTTTCCTGAGGAAATCAACAGCAACAACAAAATTATCAGAATAGAGGATCACCTGATTTTCCACAGCAAGAAAAGAAGTCTAATCTGGAAGAATTGGTTGCAACTCTCACTAAGGCCACTACTGATTTCATGGGTGAGACTAAGGCAAACTTTCAAAACCAGCAAGCTGCCATTAAAAACTTGGAAATACAAATGGGACAGTTGGCCAATATGGTAGCTAACAGAACTCAAGGGTCATTACCTAGCAATACTGAAATGAATCCGAAGGAGCATGTGAAGACAATTACCTTGAGGAGTGGAAAACAACTAGGGGAACAACAAGGGAAAGAGCCTGTTAAAGAACAAGTAAAGGAACAAACTCAAGAAGAGACTATGGTCAAAGAGAAGCTAAAAGAGAAAAAGGAAGAGCCAGTAAAGCCCTACAATCCACCAGTTCCTTTTCCTTAAAGGCTCAAGCAAAGTAAGGATGACAAGAACTTTCTGAAGTTTTTGGAGGTCTTCAAGAAACTACACATAAATATTCCATTTGCAGAGGCATTAGCTCAGATGCCTAGCTATGCCAAATTCTTGAAGGACATCCTTTCCAAAAAGAGAAGGCTAGAGGACCATGAGACAGTCATGCTCACCGAAGAGTGCAGTGCAATCATTCAGAACAAGTTGCCATCAAAATTAAAGGATCCAGGGAGTTTTACAATTCCATGCAATATCGGCAATATCGAATTTACTAAAGCATTGTGCGATTTAGGTGCTAGCATTAACTTAATGCCTTTATCTGTTTTCAGGAAGCTTGGACTAGGGGATGTGAAACAAACCAGTGTCTCATTACAACTAGCTGATCGATCGGTGACATATCCTAAAGGCATGGTGGAGGATGTATTAGTCAAGGTGGACAAATTTATCTTTCCAGTGGATTTCATTGTCTTGGATATGGAGGAAGATAGAGAGGTTCCTTTGATATTGGGGCGTCCATTCCTTGCAACTGGCAAGGCACTTATAGATGTCCATGAGGGTAAGCTTACTTTAAGAGTGGGACAAGAAGAGGTAATTTTTAACGTGCTTAATTCTTCTAAATATCCTCTTGAGAATGATGAATGTTTTAGATTAGATGTGATTAATAAATTTGTTAGTGAAATAATTGACAATTCTGAATATGACTTGATTGATGGTGTTAAAAATAAACAGCATGTTGATGTATTAAATGATATTGAGAAAATACAGGATTCAGTAGAGGCTAAGCCAAACCCCAAGCTTGAGCTTAAGCAGCTCCCTTCTCACTTAAGATATGCATTCTTGGGAGACTCATCTATTTTTCCTGTCATTATATCTGCTCATTTATCTACGGAACAAGAAAAAAAATTGTTGCATGTGTTGAAAAAGCATAAGAGAGCATTAGGCTGGTCTATTGATGATATTAAGGGAATTAGTCCCAGTATATGCATGCATAAAATTTTAATGGAAGAAAACTACAAACCTTCAATTGAGCATCAACGTAGGTTAAATCCTAATATGAAGGAAGTAGTTAGAGCTGAAGTAATGAAGTTACTTGATGCAGGAATTATCTACCCTATTTCTGATAGTAGTTGGGTGAGTCCTGTTCAAGTAGTTCCTAAGAAAGGGAGGATGACTGTTATTACAAATAATAAAAATGAGCTGATACCCACTAGAACAGTCACTGGTTGGCGTGTGTGTATTGATTATAGGAAGTTAAACAAAGCCACACGAAAGGACCATTTTCCTTTGCCTTTTATTGATCAAATGCTTGAGAGATTGTCCGGATATCCCTTCTACTATTTTTTAGATGGTTATTCAGGATATTTTCAAATTCCTATTGTACCTGAGGATCAAGAAAAAACTACATTTACTTGTCCATATGGAACATTTGCATATAGGAGAATGCCATTTGGGTTATGTAATGCACCTGCAACTTTTCAAAGATGTATGATGTCTATATTCTCTGATATGGTTGAAAAATTCATTGAAATCTTTATGGATGATTTTTCAGTTTTTGGTCCTTCTTTTGATATGTGTTTGACTAACCTCTCCCAAGTTCTACAGCGTTGTGAAGAAACTAATCTTGTGTTGAACTGGGAGAAATGTCATTTTATGATGCAGGAAGGAGTAGTTTTAGGCCATAAGATTTCATCTAGAGGGATAGAAGTAGACAAAGCAAAGGTGGAGGTCATTGAAAAATTACCACCACCAACATCTGTTAAAGGAGTGAGGAGTTTCTTAGGGCATGCTGGCTTCTATAGAAGATTTATAAAAGACTTCTCTAAAATTACCAAACCTCTTTGTAATTTATTGATCAAGGATGCGTCTTTTAAAATTACTGATGAGTGTTTGGTTGCTTTTAACAGATTAAAGAGAGAATTAATCTCAGCTCCTATCATCACTGCACCTGACTAGAATCTACCATTTGAACTCATGTGTGATGCAAGCGACTATGCTATAGGAGTAGTCTTGGGACAAAGAAAGGAGAATAGACTTCATGTGGTGTACTATGCGAGTCGAACACTGAATAATGCACAGTTGAACTATGCCACCACAGAAAAAGAGTTGCTCGCCATTGTTTTTGCTTTTGATAAATTTAGGCCATATCTTATAGGAGCAAAAACAATAGTTTATACTGATCACTCAGCAATTAAATATTTACTTGAAAAGAAGGATGCGAAACCGAGACTAATTCGTTGGGTGCTCTTATTGCAGGAATTTGACTTGGAGATTAGGGATAAGAAAGGAGCAGAAAATCTTGTAGCAGATCACTTGTCTCGGTTAGAGTTAAGTAAAGAAATTGAGAACACTGAGGTACCCATTAATGAGTCATTCCCTGATGAGCAATTATTTGCATTACTCACATCTAGTACACCCTGGTATGCTGATATTGTTAATTTTAAGGCATGTGATATTATTCCTTCGAAATTTAATTACCAGTAAAAAAAAAAATTTTTACATGATGCAAAATATTATTTTTGGGAGGATCCATATTTATATAAGTATTGTCCAGATCAGCTTATTAGGAAATGTGTGCCTGATGATGAAATTAAAAATATTTTAAAACACTGCCATTCATTAGAGTGTGGAGGCCATTTTGGACCCAACAAAACAGCTGCTAAAGTATTACAGTGTGGTTTTTATTGGCCTAACCTGTTTAAAGATGCTATTGCTTTTGTTTCTTCTTGTGATCGATGTCAAAGAACTGGAAATATTTCTTTTAGACAGGAAATGCCACTAACCAATATCCTTGAAGTAGAACTGTTCGATGTGTGGGGATTAGATTTTATGGGGCCTTTTCCACCTTCTCATTCAAATCAATACATCCTGGTGGCGGTGGATTATGTATCCAAATGGATTGAGGCAGTAGCACTTCCCTCTAATGATGCCAAGAGTGTGCTCAAGTTCTTAAAGAAATACATATTCACACACTTTGGTATTCCAAGAGCTATCATCACGGATGGAGGTAAGCATTTTTGTAATCGTTATTTGGATTCTCTATTGATAAAATACAGTGTTACTCATCGTGTAGGAACACCATATCATCCTCAAACAAGTGGACAAGTAGAGATCTCCAACCGTGAAATTAAAAGAATATTGGAGACTACTGTCAACTCATCAAGAAAGGACTGGTCCCTAAAATTAGATGATGCGTTATGGGCATATAGAACAGCATTCAAAACGCCAATTGGGATGTCCCCGTATCGTCTAGTTTATGGAAAAGCATGCCATTTACCTGTGGAGCTAGAGCATCGAGCTTACTGGGCAACTAGGTTGCTAAATTTCAATATGGAAGCTACTGGGGAGAAAAGGTTATTGCAGCTTAATGAACTTGATGAGTTCCGCCTCCATGCATATGAAAATGCAAGAATTTATAAGGAGAGAACGAAAAGATGGCATGACAAACATATTATGAGGCGTGAATTCCAACCAGGACAAAAGGTGTTGCTGTATAACTCTCGCCTAAAGCTATTTCCAGGCAAGCTCCGGTCTAGGTGGTCAGGTCCATTTGAGATTATACAAGTTTTTCCACATGGAGCTGTTGAGCTGAAGAGTGGTGATAGGACCTTCAAAGTCAATGGGCAAAGGTTGAAGGAATACATAGATGGAGGATTTGAGCAACCAAAAACCTCCATAGCACTGACATAATGCATTGGGATAGTCAAGCTAACGACTATAAACTAGCGCTTCTTGGGAGGCAACCCAAGCAAAAATTCTTTTTATTTTCTTTATTTTTTGAGTCAATTTTAATCCTCACTATATTTTCAAGGTTTGAATGGACGTTGTTCACTTTTTGTAGGCACATTGAAGAAGACAAGAGAGATGAAATGACTGAGGACGAGTTGCAAACTCGCACAAGCGCATAGGCACGCTACAAAGGGAGTACCCCTAACCTTTAAGAATGCCTTACTATAATATGTATTGTGATGATGATCTTGTCATTGAGCACAATGTCCAATTCAGATTTGGGGGTGCATTTGCATGAGCATTTCGTGTTAATAATATAGGATTGCCATTATGTTTGCATCTTTATCTTTATTTTTTAATAAAATTTAAAAAAAAAAAATTTGGAATGTTGATTCATTGATCACTTGTAAGGATATGAGGGGGACAATTTTACTTTTGTGTTATTGTTTGGCTATCTTAGCTTTAAATTTGGAAGTCAAATTCAGGGATTGACTGTTTTAAACTTGTAAATACTTAAATAAAATCTCGTATAAGAGATAGTTACTTTGCTTCGCCAATCCTATTTGTGAGCTTTGTTGCAATAAAATGTAGACAATTTACTTGGGAGAAATGATATAGCATTCCTTTGGCATATCCTTTTTGACCCCTTGTATTTTCTTTTCATCCTATCTCATATCTACTGTTCATATTTTTTGAGAATAAATTGATTATAATGGTTAGAGCATACTGAATTTTTAGTTTTCCTTCCCTTCAAAAAAAAAAAAAAAAAAAAAAAAAGCACAATCTACTCCGCTGTTTCAAGTTGCCTAGTAACTAGGAGCATTCATGAGCCCCATGTTTGCTTTTACGTCAAACAGTGACTTGAATTATGAGTATGCAAAGCACTTTGAGTATATGACTTGCTGAGTAACCGGGTGCCTTCATCACCAATGTCGGTATTCGCGTAAAAAGGCAAATGATGACTTAAGGAAGAGTGCCAAAGTGTATAGGCTGTTCTAAAAGTATAAAATAAAACAAATAAAGGAAGGGATGTAAAGCATAAGTAATTGAGTATGTTCTGATTTATTATGGTTGATTTATTTTCACTTATGTGACCATAACCATCATTCTTGTTGCTTGCTTTCCATTTTTTTTTTACCCGAAAAAGTCCTATTGATCTCTTGAGTACGTTGTTTGCACTAGTGGAGATGGGCTGATAGGATTTTACATTCAGGATTGGATGTTTGAACCGAATTATTTTATTAAAACCTAAAGGAAGCAGGGTAGCTATTGATTGTGCGTAATTTTGTTTGAGTATGAATGAGTTTGGAATAGTTAGCTTGTGGGTTTGCTTTTCGATTTTGAGTTGGGGTGGTTAAGCCATGGCATTTGGGTATTACTCCTTTGTGTCTAGATGGATTTTGAGTATATTAATGTTAAATAAAATTTTTAGCATTAATTTTTTTGAGATTCTCCATTTTTGATTTGGACTTTTCTTTTGCTTGGGGACAACCAAAAACTTAGGTTTGGGGGTATTTGATGTATTGCATTTTTATAGTAATTATTATTATTAGTTTTAATGATTTTGATGAAATTGATATAATAATTAACTAAATAAATGTAAGAATCTGATATGTTTTATGTCAATTGCAGGTAATTGAGCCAGGTCACACATAATTGGGCTTAACCATATTTTAAAGGTCAAATTAAGTGAAATTGGTTGAGTCCGATTCAGCAGGGTTTGTCATCCAGAGTTATCAGGTCTTGCATCAAAATCAGAGTCCACCTCAAAGTAGAATAATCAAATCAAGATATCAATGGACCCCACACCTTATCTTTTTTGGCATCATCAGCCAGAAAAGAAATTAGAGATGCAGAAAATAAATCAAGCAGTTAATCTCTCCCATCTAGTCAACCAATCTAAATTCTGGATATTTTGGTGTGAGGACTCCTAAAAGATAATCTACAGGACCCCAAATTGAGCAAGATTAGATCCTACAGAATTTTGAGAGAAGCAAGAAAGGAACATAATTTACAGAATTAAATTTAGATTCCAGATGAGGTGGCTACAATAGGTTGAAGTTGGTAACAATGTTGGACACAACAAGAAACACCCGATACACCCAGATTCTTCTTAGTATTTCTTGGCATAAATATCTGATATGGCAACTAATTTTGGGTGGCAAAGAGCTATCTTGAAAAGAATTAAATGAAAGAAAATTAGAGTCCAAACTAATTCTGCATGAAGAGCAAACTGAGAAAGAATTGAAACTAATTCTTGAAAAACTTGATTTGGGCAGCCGAAACCTTACCTTGTTTTGCAGATTTTGTGGACCCAGAAAGGAAGAAATTCTTCTCCTCTAATTAATCATGCCTCCTTTCCTTCTTTTACTATGGAAATCATAATAAAATCAGAAAATTTGGGCAGTATAAGGAGTAGATGGCTGGTGGTTGCTTAAAGCCTATCCAAAGGAGGAGAGATTCTATACCAAATAAAAAGAATGATATATAGAATAAAATTATGAGAAAAATACCACCTTAACCCTAGCCCTAGCCCTATTTAAGGATCCTAAAACACCAGCAGGGAGGAGGAGAATCATCTTTGAAAGCTAGAAATCAAGCAAGGAGAGTTTGGAGTATCTGGAAGATTTGAAGAGAAGATTCATTCGGAGTATCTGGAAGATTTGAAGAGAAGATTCATTCGGCTCTGCAATTCCTTCAGAGTTTTTTCTTTCTCTTGTTTACTTTGAATTTATTTTTTAGAACTCATTGTTAGGATGATTTTGGAGTTTTATTCAAGTAAACTTGAGTTTGATTTTGTTATGATGAAAAGCTAAATTTCTAGCTAGGGTACCTGATGTAGCTTGAATTAAATTTCAATTCCAGAATCTTGTATTAATTTTCTTTGTTAATGCAATTGTTTATTATTTGCGCTTAATGCTTTTAAGTATTATTATCTTTGGTACTTGATTGATTTCGATTTATAATTGGTACTGGGAAGGAAGATTATAAATTAGAGTTAATAACAAACATCATAGGAATAATAATTGGAGCGGGAGCAGAAGATTTGACCTGTGGGATCTTGAAAATAATCACTGTACTTGTTGAACTAATTGAAATCTATTTTACTATTGGAAGATAGATTATAGGTTTTAATTAGTATATTTAATAAGACTCGGGAGAGATTATTAAATAATTTAGATTATTTATCCTTGCATTAATAATTAAATTTAGATTATTAATCGGAATAGCTGGAATTGATAATTGGTCCAAGTGAAATCAGATATACCCTAGTGCTTTATCAATCGAATTTTGATTCAGCTTTCATTGAGTTCTTTAGAGTTAATTTTATTTTCCATTATCATTCAGTTTCGATCGTTTAGATATTAGTAAAATTAGCGTTCATTTTTGGTAATTAAACTCAGTCCTCGTGGGAACGATCTCTTATTTATCATTATATTACTTGAGCGATTTGTGCACTTGCGAAATAGGCTATCAATCTCAGTAGGCCTTTTGGCCAAACTTGGTTATAAATTTATAATAAAGGATGATTTTTGTGATATCATTATGAATGATACTACAGTTATACATGGACAATTAAAACATGGTATATACATAATATCACGGCTTATTAGTGTAATGTACACACCTAGTAAACGCCTCAAAATAGATAATGTCAACGAATCCTACCTTTGGCATTGTAGGCTTGGTCATGTGAACAAGAATAAGATTGACAGGTTGATCAAGGAATGTGTCCTTGAGATAGATGATTGTGAATCATTGCCTATCTGTGAATCTTGTCTACTTGGTACGATGACTAAGTCATCTTTTAAAGGAAAAGATAAAAGAGCCAGTGATGTCCTAGGTCTAATACATACTGATGTATGTAGACCTATGAACATAAGTGCCAGAGGAAGATACTACTACTTCATTACATTTACAAATGGCCTATCGAGGTATGGATATGTCTATCTTATGAAGCATAAGTCAGAATCATTTGAAATATTCAAATGATTCCGTGCTAAAGTAGAGAAACAAACTGGAAAGAGTATTAAGATCCTTCGGTCAGACCAAGGAGGTGAATACCTCATCGATAAGTTTTTGACATATTTGGAAGAGAATATGATTCTCTTACAATGGACCCCTCTTGGAACACCACAACATAATGGTGTATCCGAGGGGAAGAATCGAACCTTATTAGACATGGTCCGATCTATGATAAGCTTTTTCAGTCTGCCAATATCCTTTTGGAGATATGCTCTAGAAACTGTCTGCTATATTTTGAATAAGGTGCCCAGCAAGTCTGTCGATTAAACTCCATATGAGATATGGACTGAACGTAAGCCGGTGCTCTCACATCTTAGGGTCTGGGAGTGTCTAGCTTATGCCAAGCGTTTAAAGACAGATAACTTGGACCACAGTCTGATAGATGCTTGTTTGTGGGATACTCAAAGAAAACTAAAGGGTACTACTTCTACCTCACTGCAGAATAAAAGGTGCTTGTCAGCAGCCGACAGTCTTTTTGAAAAAGAAGTTCTTTGGTAAAGGAGCTAATGCCTGTAAAATTAGACTTGATGAAGTTCATGAGGTAGAAGGACCAACACATACAGAATTGGATTCGATTGGTGAATCGAATCCGGAGCCAGTAGAGGCACCATTAAGGATATCCGGTAGAATACCACATCAGTCGCGGACAGATACTATAATTTTTTGGTCCGGGATGGTGATCTTATTGAACTTGATGAGAACGATGAGGATCCGATCACCTATGTGGAGGCCTTGCAAAGGTCCGACTCTCAAAAATGGCTTGAGGCCATGAAGTCCGAGATGCAGTCCATGAAGATAAATAGTATCTGGACACTAGTTGATCCGTCCGAAGGGATAAAACCTATAGAGTGTAAATGAATTTTCAAGAGAAAAAGAGGAGCGGACGGAAAGGTAGAGACCTATAAAGCCCGTCTAGTTGCTAAGGGTTACCGTCAACGTTATAGTATTGACTATGACGAGACGTTCTCTCATGTGACAATGCTCAAATCCATCCGATTATGCTTGCTGTCGCTGCACACTTAGACTATGAGATCTGGCAAATGGATGTCAAAACCATTTTTCTTAATGAAGAACTGGAAGAAGAGGTGTATATGATACAACCTGAAGGGTTCACATATACAGACGAGTCGAAAGTTTGCAAGCTGAAAAGGTCAATTTGTGGACTTAAGCAGGCATCGAGGAGTTGGAACATGCATTTTGATAAAGTAATCAAAACATATGGCTTCGTTAGGAATGGAGAAGAGCCTTGCATCTACAAATGGACTTCTGATTCTGTGGTTATTTTTTTTGAGATGTATGTAGATGACATACTGTTACTAGAAAATGACATCCCGACTTTGCAGAGTGTGAAGCTATGGTTATCATCATAATTCTTCATGAAAAATTTGAGAGAAGCATCCTACATCCTAGGGATGAAGATCTATGGAGATAGATCTAGAAGGATTGTTCCAATCCACGTACATTGACACCTTGTTGAAGCTGTTCAACATGGATAATTTCAAGAAAGGTTATCTTCCGATAGGCCATGGAATTACTCTTTTCAAGAAGGATTGTCCGACAACTCCTGAGAAGAGAGAGCACATGAGTAGATACCATATGCTTCGATAGTGGGATCTATCATGTACGCTTTGACATGTACGAGGTCGGATGTGGCCTATTTACTAGGGGTAGTGAGTAGGTACCAGTCAGATCCAGGTGAGAAGTATTGGAAGATTGCAAAAGTAATTTCTAAGTATTTGAGAAATACTAAAGACCAATGGCTTATCTATGGTGATTCTGATCTGAAACTTATGGGATATACTGATTCTAATTTTCAGTCAGATTGTGATGACAGTAGAAGCGTGTCGAGCTACGTATTTACCTTGAATGGAGGAGCTGTTTGCTGAAACAGTTTCAAGCAACATATTGTGGTCGATTCTGTATGCGAAGTGGAATATATTGCTGCATTGGATGCTGCAAAGAAGGCGATGTGGTGACGAAAGTTTATTATCGAGATGGGAGTTGTACCTTCCATTGATGGTCCTGTCCTGCTGTATTGTGACAGCTCCAGTGCTATAGCTCAGGCGAAAGAACCTAAGTCGCACCATCGCACTAAACATGTTCTGCGCCACTATCACCTAGTGCGAGAGATCGTGAACCGAGGTGATGTCGAGCTTCAGAAGATCGACGGAAAGGAGAACTTAGCCGACCCCTTTACTAAAGCTCTCGGGATCAAAGAGTTCGATGACTTCAAATGGAAGATGGGTATAAGATACTGCCCCGATTGGCTTTAGTTCAAGTGGGAGTTGTTGGAAATTGTGTCCTAAAATCAATCGTGTAACGATTAAGTTCATCCTTGTATATGAATTATTGATTATTGAATAATAATTATTCTGATATTTTTTTATTACAAAGTGATATCTTTCTTGAACTCTTGTACTGTGATGAAGTCCCTAGAACTATGATAGTGTACGATAAAGAGAAGATTTATCGTATGGTTCTTAAATAAGTTCGCAACCAAATGATACGTCATTACGGGACGATGACGTTTATCGAGTGAAGATCGTTGTGTGCCATATGGGTTGGTTGTCCTCTTAACCAAGGAGTATGGTGATACTGGTATGGCATACATGTTAGATATAAGGGTACATCGTCACTGAACAAGTGACTCACCTGCTGAGCGTTCTGCTGTTAAGAGCTACTCGTGAAACACATGGGTATAAATATCCTTCTGATGTGAGATCACTATAGTGATTTGCAAGCAACTCACTGTGCTTTGGTGCTGAACTACCTGGATTTTTAATATAGTGACGGAAGGCTACTAGGTACAGTCAAGTACTTGCGAAGTCTGTGTGTCGATCAAGATGGGATTGACCCCTTTGGATTATTGGAATTGATGTATCGCTGTATTTCAATTTAGTAAAGTCGTGGCCAGGGTAATCCATAAGATGGATTTGAAAAGTTGAAATACAATGTGGATGAAGCAATCTCGATTGACAGTTAACCTGAGACCATCCTAGAGCTTCCAGGGTCAAAAAGATGAATTATGCGGTAACCATGAGTATGGGTTCTGGAATATTCTTTTGCGATAATTCGATCTATCTAGATGTCGGGAACCATTGCTAGATGGTATCTCGATTAGTGCAGGAATTGGTTCCTGTGCTATCGACTTAGTGTTTGAACCTATGGAGTCACGCACACAAGTCAGACAAAGTAGGAAGGAATTGACCTATGTTTATATATCCAATCTGAAAGTATTTGACTTGATTGAACATATAAGCTAACATGATTGAGAATTGAGTTATGGGTCAAACAAGATTGAAGAGTTGACTATGTCTAGCTAGCACTACACATGAGGTTCAGATTCAATCCCGGAGATGAACAATTTCTATCTATGATCTATGGAACATATGAAAGATTGAATTTAAGTACTAATTAATTTCAGATTAGATCTGAATTAATTAAACTTAAATAGGTCCAAAATCCAAATTAGACTTGGTATAAAAAGTCCTAAAGAGTTTAGGATTGACAGCCTTTCGAAATTATTTCGAACCGACTTCGAATCGGATTCGAATCGGACCTGTTTTGGATGAGATATGAGTATTCCTACTTGCACTGGGAATACCCACTCATGAAGCACGATCAAAAATTGGTTTGGTGCTTATTTGGGACGTCCCAAGTGGGTGTGGGAGTGGATGCAAAGTGGATGTCATAAGTCATGGCAATTATATCTCTTATAGGAGTCCTCTTTCATGAGTATTGGACCAACTCAAATCTGATTTGAATAAAGAGTCCTCCTCTCATTGGATCATGAGAATCATTTATAAATAGAGAGGATCTCTACCATGGATGAGAGAAGAGAATAGAATAGCAAACTAATTAAATTGAGAAAAGAGAAAAAGAGAGAAAGATAGGCGTGTGAAGAGAGAGGTCCTTCATCTTCTACATCTCTCCCTTTATTGTGCCGCCTCCTCTCCTTGAGCGTGGATCCTTCTTGAGCATCCTACCTGCTGGTGTGAGATGTCACATCATCACATCTTATCCCTCGATTGATTGCATATACGAAGCCAATTAGATTGGAATTCATCCTGCTTTCCTGCAGCGTCTGACGTGCATGCGAAGTAGAAGATTTGCATATCCAGACCTCCGCGAAGGTTTATATCAGATAATTTGGGATTTGATCTCCGGTTTCACTGCGATTTAGGTAAGAATTTGATCCTTAAACAAGTAGAATATTAAAAAAAAATTTTAGATGTAACCTGAGCATTTTGGAGGAAAACTGTTTTCTTCTCTTCACATGCTATCTGTGCAACTGCAGTATGAACCACACTCATACCAGATGTTCAGACGTCCAAATAGATGCGGATAAAATGAATTATTGATTAAAATCGGACCATCTCTCGCATCATGCCCAACCCAGAGGTCCTTTCTTTCGCTTATTCCGGATTTCCGGCGGACATCAACGCTATTTTGAAGCTGGACATCCGGAGAGACGGCAACGCTGGACCACAAATGTAAACAAATCAAGCGACCCACCGGTTAGCAAGCATGCGTGTCTCTATGTAAAAATAAGACCACCGCCAGATTTCAGAATACCCTTCGGATTACACAGCAAAATCACATGGTAAATTGTCTACCTGTTTATTATTTTTTAACAGCAAACGGTTGCACTGTCAAAAATTTAGCCCAAGCAATCATCATCCAGACGACTGTCGCACAGAATTCATGAGTTCTCCCCGTAGATCTTCGGTTCCCGTCAACCAATAAAGCTAAAAGGCCCACCGATCAAAAGGTCATAGTCTCATCATGCACGTTTTTGTCACGTGCGAATTAATACGATCAAAAGGAATGGAACAAGAACACCTGGATAGAGTCTACTCCGGGATCTTAATCTAACGGTGACAATACATCAAGTCCACGAGAAGGATATCACCCATCAGCAATCCGACGGCGATCCTCTCGTCAGGTGCTCCCACCTGCGGCGAGCTGGAGCTGTTGTCAGCTCCGCCATCTTCCCCACTATCTGCTGGAACGTCGGCCGCCGTCCTGGATCGCTGCACCGCCCCCCACCCCCAAAACGGTAATTTTTGTCAGATTATCATTTAAAAAATATTTTTTAATTCCTTTTCAAAATCAAAAATTACCTTTCCCAGCAATCGCAGATGATGGAGGCCACCCGCGGATCCAAACCCTCCGGCAGATCCAACCGCCGGTCCATGAACCCCACCACTCCGACTACCTAATTACAAGATTTTTTCGGATCGGCAGCGGTAAGCTCACCGCCTCCGGCCATCAACAGAGAGAGAGAGATCGAGGAGATCTGGCTGGCTTTTTACCTGAAGGGAGTTGAGATGGCTCCACGGGACGGACTCCGTCATCAGCTCCCACAGTATGACTCCGAAGCTGAACACGTCCGACCTGCAAACAATTCCAATGTGAGTCTTCTCTTTTCCCCCAATTTTATTTACCCTGGATTACCCTCCGTTTTATTACCGTGCATTGTAGAAATCTGTGACTCTATGTATAGCAACAAACGATAGCATAGAATTTCTTAAAGTAAATCAGTAAGAAGTGAAGGGATTACATCTCATTTGAGCATTCGCCGCGGAGGACTTCCGGCGCCATCCACTGAGGCTGCGATTAACAATGGTTGAGAACATAATAATGTTTCAGATTAGGGTTAGCTCGATGTAGTAGGTTACTGAAATTACTATCAACAATCTGTTTCTTTTGATGATTTTAAGTAACATATGTTCGAATTTGCTAAAATGTAAGCATATTGCAGCATGCTGTGCTGGTCGTCTTTTGCTTGATTGCCTTGTTGCATGAAAGAACCGATTCCATGAGCGGAAATTTTGGCCTTTGACTGAGCTGTAACAATTTGGGCAATTTATGTGAATGATGAAACTTGGTAAAGACCCACAAAACAAGAATAATTAACGGTAAAGGAGGCAATCAAGTACATGTAGAAGACCATCTCAAACTGCTAAGAATAATAACTCGAGTAATACAATGTTAAAAACAGTTCCCATCAGCTGTAGGTAGGTATGGTCATAAAGGATGCAACCCGATATGTTGTGTTGCAAGAAAAGAGGATAACAACTGGCTGATTGAGACTTTTGATGTTTTGGTCATTGTTCTGTTGCTTCTGAAAATGGTAGAACATTCGTATGATGAATCTACGATCAATCCAATTTCTCATGCAATGTTTAGGTGTTGAAAAGGATCAAATATTGATTCTTCACTGAAACAAATGAGGCATCAAGTTTGTTTCTAGTGTGATAAATTGCCTCACCTCTGAAACTCTCAGAATGTATGCAACATAAGCAACCACAACTTAATATGCAGGCAGATATCATTTATTGTTTTCAATTATAAAGAATGCAATATTTCCCTTGGGTTGTCTATGTTTTTGGTTAGGTCCCAGTTTCAAATAGTACTAGGTAAAGGGTAATATCTAATTCCAAAAAACCTACCTTTTATGAACTAAAATCAAACATGCACAGCTTAAAAGCACACGTTTTACAACAAAAGTCCACCAAAGCTCAACCCTGTACCAAATATCTCCTCTGATGATCTCAGACCAGGCAAATAATCATTAACCTATATTTTGGCCTTTAAGATATGGAACTGCTACCATGTAATTACTATTTGACTAATTTTAAAGGGTTGCAACAAAAAATTGACATGTCAGTTTAGCCAATTTGGTAATGCTATTTATACAACAACAGGGCTGCAAGATGATTGACCAAGAAATGGAAATGCAGAAGAAGGATGAGGAAGAATACATCATCAAGCAAACTGAACTTAAAGAGGGATAATAGGCAACCAGTGGGGGCAACCTAACTAAATCTGTACAGCCTTATTTAATCAAAATCTGAGTTACACAAGACTAAATCCTGACCCTTTGTTGTCATCTACCTGATCAGTTTCATAGAAAACAAGCTACATTTTACTTTTATATGGTTTTGAACTAGGCTTTAGAGGTTGAGTGACACAAATCAAGTGTCAAGTAGAAACAGAAGATGAAGAAGTGTATGAGGAGAAATCTGGAATGAAGGAAATAGGGATGGAACAATGAAGCTAATGCTCCTTTTATAGCCTTGAAGAGTCAATACTACAAGGCAGGAGTTAGAAGAGGAGTCTGTGAGGATTATAGAGCCCCAGTAGTAGTTTAAGGAGTTTCTTGCATGGGTTTTGAACTAGGCTTTAGAGGTTGAGTGACACAAATCAAGTGTCAAGTAGAAACAGAAGATGAAGAAGTGTATGAGGAGAAATCTGGAATGAAGGAAATAGGGATGGAACAATGAAGCTAATGCTCCTTTTATAGCCTTGAAGAGTCAATACTACAAGGCAGGAGTTAGAAGAGGAGTCTGTGAGGATTATAGAGCCCCAGTAGTAGTTTAAGGAGTTTCTTGCATTTGCATATTGATCTTCTGGCACTAGTTATCATAGGCTAGCCATATTAGATGTCTAATTGTCAAGTAACTTCAGAAGAGATCATGGACTCCCACTTTAAGGTGGCATGATGAATAAACTAAACTAGCTTAACAAATCCAGCACCATTATGTTGTTGGCAGTTCAAAACAACCTATAAAACCACCATATACTTACAAGATTCCTCATCAAACGTGTAGCTTGATATTCACGATGCTGATTAAATGGATGGCTGGAACTTTGATCTGAAGAGGAGACAATAGAAGAAATCTATCTCAAATATGTTCATCGTTCTAAAATTTTATTTTATTTTATTTTTCCAAAACCATACAATTCTAGGATATGCTTTTAACGATTGAAGTCTAAGAAAAGTCTTCTTATGGATCCATCCTGAACCCTACAATTACTATCTCCTTAAGTTCGAACTTGGATGGACAAACCTCTGAAACCTAGACCTTTTACAAATGAATGCAATTCCTGAACTCTAAAAAGCAAAATAATTGTGAACCCTTCCCCTTACTACCTTCTTAATTGGTTTCAGCATTCAAGTATTCAGTATTACCTGGCACTAATAAGTTGTTTCACTTGAGAATAATATATTCCTTTGGACTTCTGCACTATCAAAGCCATGTTGTATAAATGAAATCCAAGTTTGCAAGTAGCAATTATGGCCATGATAGGGAGTTCTCTTGTTTCTGAGTCAGGGATAGGCTCAAAGTCAGATTGTGAGGATCTCTTTGCCTGTCGTCAGCGTATGCTTTCCAAGTAATTATAGAATAAATAACGTCAAGATATATGGTTTGATTGGAAGCATGTTCAGGATGAAGATTTTGATAATAGCAGCCAGCTGGTCCAGATATGAAACTTATGTATGGATTCATGCATGAGAACAATATTCTAGCATTCCATGTCTCTATGATTGGTTGATATATTATGGTATGTATCATGAGAATTGCATTTTTGATTCCTGCTGATATGTTTCTAGTGCAGTAGAAATCCCTTACCGTTCCTTGTGTGGATTTTGCTGTCAAGGTAGATGAACTCTTTAAACATGACAGCCCAAAGTCTCCAACCTGTTAAATAAAATGCCATTAATCTTGTTTTCTTGTGTATAAAGCTGCTTTCTGAAGTTATAAACACTATTCTATACCTTGACAGTCCAATTTTTATCAACGAGTAGATTTGATGATTTCAGGTCCCTATGTATTATTGGTGGATTTCTTCGATGCAAGTAATTCATACCTCTTGCCTGCAGCAAGGTCATTATTCCTTTAATCTGCGCATTCAAGAAGTATAATTGCCCTACCTGACTAAAATAAAGATCTAGTAGAAAAAGCATTACGATATTTGCTAAGGAAAACCCACAACATCAAATGCCATCTTCAAACGGCGTTTAGGATCCAATGCCTGATTGTTCTTGTGTAATATTCTGAAGAGGCTTCCCCTGATATCGAAAATAACATAATTCTGTCAGTCAAATGGAATTTTCTCTCCTGGAATATTGGGCACCACAAAACATTTTATGATTTTCCTTAGTCATCCACATCAGTTATGTCACTTTCATGTTACCTTGGTAAGAACTCAGTTACAATGGCAAGTCGCTCGGGTGAATATGCAGCTCCCATGAATAGCAATACATTTGGATGTCTTAATCTTTTCATTATACTGATCTGAAATAAGTAGCCAAAGATGGAAGTTTAAGCCATATCTTTAGTGTTGAGTTTGTACGTAAAATCAATACCTCCTCCTTGAAATCCAGCAAAGCCCCTTCGTGATAGTCCTTTCGTAGGTATAGTTTTATGGCAACATCCTAATGAATAAAAGATAAAATGGTCATGTCTTTCCGCGACTACATTATCACTAAGATGACAGATAAAGGAGGAGGAAACTTGTTCAATTAATGTACCGATCCATTCCATACTCCTCGATAGACAATAGCATAAGAACCTGGGATGATAGAATGCAAGAGGATTAAAGAACTGATTAGAATTCAAAGTATATCTGAGCACATTTTATTGTTATAACCTGTTCTAGAGATCTCTTGCCTTTCATTTTCTTTTGTGCTTTCAAGCAGTATGATGTGTTAGCACTAAATACAGATAGCTAGGGTGATAAAATCACCTGAAAACATTAAAAGTAGTACTCTCTGAGGATTTTGTTGTCACTATTTTATTTATCCTGCGATTTTGGTGGCTAACCTGTGTAATTTTATGCTTGTGAGCAAGCTGACTTTATCTATTTTGGCTAGACAGATCTCATAACTTTCAACATTGTGCTAAATGCATGATATTCTAATCATGGATGGAGATATTAACATAGTTAACTGGTAAGTGAGTTTTCTTCCCTTGTTTCATTGATATAGTATAAAGCCACTTTATATTCTAGGTGTTTAACTTCTTTTCAATCTAGAAGATACATAGGAACATGAAATCTCATATTAGGTGAAAATAATGGTGAGGATTCCATACATGCATCAGTTTAATCTTGAAACAGAAAACTTCCAAGCAAGCATTCTTGACAATGAGCTGCGGCCAAGACCAACAAATAACATGGCCAGTCTATGTCATGTTGTTGCATTCAAATAGCTTCAGAGGAAATACCTTCACCAATTTCCTCCCCTAACAGGAGGTCTTCCCATCGAATATCACAGTCTATGACCAACTTCAAATATTTTTCTTCAGTAGTTGATGCATCAGTCTTCTGTAGAGTTGAATGTGCTGCTAAATCTTGTTTGGGATTTTCTTGTTCATGCAATATATCGTCCTTCTTCCCGCTTTGTTCGACACCTACATTTAGAAGTGAAATTCAAACTCTGTTTATTTCTAGAAAATTTGTCACATTCAAGGAAATATTTTGCAAATTCTTTACTTGCAGCATAATATTCCTGCTTGCAATTGCTATTGACATCCTTTCCTCTAGGAAACAGAAACTTTTGACAGAGCATTCTACTCTTTCATTAGTACCATGAACGTCTGACCTGGGAATGTTTTTTTTAGAACATTAGGAAAGTCCAAGGTACAGCACTCTGCTATCTTCATATTCTGTGACTTAGCTTCATCAATAGGTCTATGAACCTGTAAGAAGGGAAAAAATATACAGTTAATGTGATGACTCCCCAAATTAGGACTCAAACTCAGGTTGGCAAATGATAATAGTTTAGTTGGCTAAATGTTAGTATCGATTTGTGGGTTCAGGATTTATGTTCATATGGTCATTCTTCATTTTGTTGTTGTGGGTGTCATTCTTCTTAGTTCAGCATACTGACTTATAAATCTGTTGAAGAGGAAAGCAGTTCTCTAAATCTTCTTGCCATCATATACCTTTGTCTGGACTTGTTCCAGGTCTAAGGAAACCCTTGAGGTTGCTTCCTAGTTGGAGGGGTGTACATTATGTGACCAACATGATAAGTCACTTCACGTGTCAAATCATCTTCTAGGTCCTGTGGCAGCCGAACACTGCCTCATGTTGGTATTGATAGAGAGGGCTGATATCTGGTCGAGAGTTGGTTACAGCAGATTATCTCAATTTGATGAATTATATCTTCATATGCATAGTATTGATCCCTTGATGTGTTGCTACTTTTGGTTAAGGTTAAGATGTATATGAAAGGGTGCTAGAAATTTTGTTGGAATATACTGAATCGAAAATCATGTCTTACAACTATTTCATACCATAAATTGCAACTAGAAGAGCCAAAGTACATTTAGCAGACTAAGATTCATTTCTAGAATCATCTATGAAGCTTCTTTTGATTCTCTGCATTTTACATCTATCCATAGTACTGGCATGGGAGGTTTAGACAATCAGGATGAGTCAAGGAACCTAAGTATCACAAAGAATGAAATGTTAGGTGGATAGATGGTCAAAATACCAGGTTAGGGTTAGAAATGAAAAAAAAAAGGGTTCATATAGGCATTGCACCAATCGCGGATAATGTCATAGAACATTGACGCATATGTCACAATGAAAGTTTGAAGCCTAACGTTCAGAAGTATTAGGAAAGAATGCAGGAAGACCCAAGAGGACCTGTTTTAAGGTGGTAAGAAGGGATTTCAAGGGCTTGTACTGCAAGTGAATTTATTCTTTAACTCTTTAATCTGGAAAGGGATAGTGAAGAATTATCCCTGCCTATCCCTGAGATAAGCACTAAACAACACACTTCCCCCTAGGTCTTTATCTCCAACATTTCATTCAACTTTAGCTATTTTGGGATGGTTTCTACCAAGGGAGGCTGGAACTTGGGGATAAGCGAGAATATGTGAGAGAGAATTTAAGAAGCAACTGAATTTCCCTCAATCTTTCCTTCCTTGAATATAATATCAATACTTTATTGTTATACTATTTTAGAAATACTTGGTAAATGAGGATTTACAAAGCCAACCTTAAATAGTCGAGAGAACTTTGGATAATTATGATGATAATATTAATTTATTATTTTCATTATGCAATATGTTAGTATGAATATAATATTAGTATGTTAATACTAATATAATATAATTTGAGCAAAACTAAGGTGTTCTCAAGAGGATAGCTAAGATGGTACTCTCATCTTCAAAATCAATGACAGACCATACCAAATTAAAAATTCAAACGATTGAATATGGCCTATGGTACGAAAATGCCTAGAAAACAAAATTCATATATCCCAGTAGTCTCTAATATATGCATCACGAAAATCAATGATATCAAATGCATGAGTGTAGTAAAATAAACGATAAGGCACATAATTGAAAATCCACATCATGATTATAATTTACACATCTTAAAACATGGGTATTTTAAATTCGCTAGGTTTTGGTGATTAGATCACCATAAAATATAATATCGTCGGACTAAAACTGTTCATTCTGATATCTACTTGATTATTAGATAAGAGAACACCGAAGAACAAATTTTGTTTTATATGCATTTTTTTATTATGTAGATCATGTCCAGTGATTTGGATCTTGAATGTAGATAGTATACATTAACTTTGAATGTGAAAGGATCATCTCAACTATCCTCTTGAGAGCGCCTTAGCTCTATTAATATAGTATTATATTGGTGTATAATCTAAAATTATGTTAATATTAATTGATTGAATATTAATATTGTATTAATAAATCATTAGTAATATAACATGAATTAACACTATAGTACCATCATATTAATATATTTTATTAATACTAGTAGATTGATATTAACTTAATTAACTTTTTATATATTTTATATCAATATTACATTAAAAATATTGTAAGCTAATATTGGAAGGGCATACTTGTCCAATTTGGAGAAATCATCTTTTTCTGTACTTATACAAAATCCAAAGTTCAATTCTTATCCTGTAAGAGCTCCAAACAACTTAACAACAAAAGTTTAATCATTATTTAGGATAATAACATTTCTCCCAAACAAAAATAAGATCCAATCCCCATTAAACCTACCTGAAATTAGAGCTACCTGGTATAAAGCCTATTTATCTCTGAAACCCTATTCTCTTTCCACACCAGGCCTTAAGGATTTAATGGAGGAGCCATTAGGTCAATTCAAATGTGAAGCCTCTGATTTTGGTTATGGTTATTGGGACATATTGTGCCACAATGAGAAGCAAATCTTCATAATGAAACAAATGAAATATCTAAAAGATTGATAAAAAGTTTTTCTGGATTTTAAATGAGATTACGCCAAAGATCATGTGTGAAAGTCATTAATGGTTTTGATAAGAATGCATCATCTAGATCATGCTTTTGTAGATTTTGACAAATGAATAGAATCATTATTTTGATGCTGCTATTAGTAAAACACATGATACAAGAACCAGACCAAACTGACACAGAAGGCAGCCTTATTTAAATTGATTATTCTGGAAAGAGGAATGATGTAAGAAAACCTAGATTCATAATGCCATGAGAATAAGTGGTGAGAAAAGAACTAACATGACGTGGATCGGATCTTAGAGAAGCTGATCATATATTTGAACAACATTTATAAAGCAAACACCAAATTGATGAGATCGATGTTGATGTTCATGTTTGTTGTTGTTTTGTATATCAAGCTGATGTCTAAACGGAATCTAGCATTTGATGTTGGAGTTATTGTCTGCGAATGATGCTGGCCTAACATCTCACCAACTTTTCCCTTGGAGAGTAGGGTATTCCTAGATTGCTCAATTCAGATTTTTTTTTTAATTATTTTTTTTAAGTCTTGATTGTTCCGCTCACTATCCAAATAATTTGATAAATGATTATCAAGGCATTTTCCTAAATCCTCCATTGAAATAAATATTCTATTCACCAGATTAGCAATGGTAAGCTTGTCTTAAAACTTAAATCACTTATAGAAACATGATCCATCGATAAATTCCTTTCTAGCTTATGCATAATTTTTAATATGAAATCATATCAATACGTTCAGTTGTATTTTTTCTCTCCCATGCACGAGGACTTTTAATGATGAAATGTAAATCAAAATTAGCTGTCTTCATTATTTATTTTGATTTATCCTCCACTCAAACATGCATTTCAAAATACATATGAAAATGCAAAGCTAATACTTCTTTTTTGTTAGTTTCTGAGAATGCAAGTCCATTTAGCAGTCACAAATTGAGACATTGATACTGGTGACTGTGTACATGATGGACCTTTTTTTTTTTTTTTTTTTTTTGACTCAGTGAAATCTCCTTGGAAGCATATAGCATTTGCAAGTTATATTTTAAACATTTTCTTTTTAAGAAAACGATATTATTGCATATAATGCCACAATCAAGGTTGCCTGGAAACAACTTAAGTACATTTATCTATTCACAAAAATACATGCTGGTATTAGGTTTTCATTCATCTAACTTAAAATTGTGTTTCAAAGACCATGGAATTATGTGAGCCTCCAATGGTCTGTTTATTCTGCTTAGAACAATCAACCGTAGAAATGATTACAGTTGTTTGTTTTTATACGGTTATGATGGATATAGTGTTACAGTTTCTTTTATGTAGCTGTGTATCACGTGATAAATGTTAATTAACATGTCCATGCATGGTCAAAACATTGACCAATCCAATTAACTTTGTTGATTTAAGATTTTTCATATTGTGCCGGGGGAAAAATTTGAAGCTCCCCAAGAACCAGATTGAGTCTTCACAGGAAAGCATGTCAATGGTTATCTTGGCATTGCAATCACCATAAAGTGTTTCAATCATTACTGGCTTGAGTTCTAGGCCTTTGAAATATTTAGTTCCATAATAAGACCCAAGCAGGTATTTTCCTTATTTCAGCACTTGAATAGTTTTATGTCTGCCATCCTTCACTATATAACAAACTCAGAGTGCTACAAATATTTATATTTGGACAATCTTTGCCACAGATGCTTAACTACGGGTTTCAAACACATTTTTGTACAAACTTTAGCAAGACCATTTATTGTTTGGCAAAATTAGCTGCTGGGATGATTTTGCTGGCTGCAACCAAAGAATCATCAATGTCAAAACTAAGTAATCATCAAGATCCACTGACTATGGTGGAAAACATACCACATCTAAATTGTCTGAGCGTCCCTTTGGTGCATGACTTTTACAACCACCAGAACCAGTGAGGTGCCCGACTGCTGTTGGTTGATGTGATTCTGTTTTCTGCATATGCATACAAAAATTAACCTAAAAAAAAAAATACAACAGCTGCTTGGAGAATCTGAAATTAATTTATCTGTAGATTTTCTAATAAAATTGTCCTTCTTGGACATTGGTATCTTGTTTCAACAAATAATACTCACTATGACTTCTTATACTTTGACCGGGAGGCACCTAGAATTCCTTATATATGCTTGCTATAATTAGTTAATTATTTATTTTTCAATAAATTTATCTGCAGGCACATCATTTGTCTCAAAATCAATAGAAATACTTGTAATATGAAAGCTCTCCTTATCCCAACATTGTGTTTTGGGCTTTGTTTTGTGTAGAGTTTAACATATTGCTTTAAGGTATCGTCTCCGAAAGTAGTTTTTTTACAAAAATAAGTGCAACTACAGGGAACTCACCTTCTTTGTTGAATTGGAGCCTGAATTCTTGGCCGGATTAGTTCGAATCCCTTTATCTGATTCTTGAAATTGGTAGGTGCTTCCTCGAATGTTCAGTTTACCAAAGACCTTTGTAACCTGTCATTCGCAGTGAATGTATAGAATCCATTATCAAACAGAAATACATCAGCAGGAGTGATAAACATATGACTGCTTATATGAACTGATACTGCTCTGATAGAACAGTAACACCAGCTAGTGATTGCATGTTTCAAGTAAAGCATTGCGCACGATTTTGGATGGCTGATTAAATTTCGACATGATTTCCTCATACTTATGGGCTGTTTCCTCAACAGCTCTCTTTCCAGCATGCGATCTGAAGATGGGCTTCAGTGCCTGGAAATTTTTCGAAGATATGCTTATAAACTGCTATATATATAGGCAATCTCTATTTGCTATATCTTATGGAAGGAAAAGAAACCAGCTTACTGGTAACTCTGTTTTCTCTGACTTCACATTTTCGTTTTCAAACATGCATTCACATCTTCCCAGGGAATTCCTACCCTCACAGTCACTAGGTATATGATTACGGGGAAAAAAATTTGAAGCCTGTTGATTGAAAATAAGATATAACTTTGGCACTTTAAAAGGAGAAAGAAAGGTATAGAAACCAGCTCATGCGATTACTAGTACCAAACTAGACACGGACGACGCAATTTGTGCTTGTGGCCGCCACTGAACTCTTCTAGAACTTGATTTGTATTCTCTTGGTTGGCCTTGAGCTTGATCCCAGCATACTCTCCATTTCTCCGAGTACGTATCATAAAGAGTAGCCGCATCAATTGAGACAGTAATGATTCCAATAAGCTCACCATCCTCGTATAACGGGCTCTGTGTTACCAAGGCTACAAATATTTCTCCAGACCTCTTCTTAAATGGAAATTGACCTGACCATGATTGACCATTACTTAACTTTTCCATGGCCTTCTGAAGATACGGACGACTCTCTTCATCAAGGAGCAGATCGGCAACCCTTAGGCCAGTTGCTTCACAATCCTTCCATCCGTAAAGATTTTCGGCTGACCGATTCCTGCACAGAGAATAGATATGAGTTCACTTGCGTTTGCCCTGAGTTCTATTGGAGCACCACTTGTTCCTTTCTATTTGATCGGACTTGGTTAGAGTCTTCTATGAGGTGCTGATTTAACAAATCCATGCGCTCATCTGTATCCAGTCATATTTAGTGGCTGGTGCAACATTTTGCTCGCATCAGTGGTTGTGCAAAATGAGTGTCTAAGCAGTAGTATTTGAGTTATATACGAGAAAGATGAAAAGAGTATCAGCAATTGATGGAGCACAACAGAAGGAACTATATCGTGGACTACTTTCTTCTTTCCACAGCTATTCATGAGAGAAAAGTAGCAAGGGAAGTAGAAAATAAAAGGAGAGGAAAAAAAGAAAACCTTGCAACCAGAAGCAGGGCAATCTTTCCAAGCCTAGCGAGCAGATTTTTGCATCTAGTTTGCTTAAGCTCTATGACACGTAGATTTCAATATTTCAACTAGCTTGATTCTAACATATGGTTCGTGTTGATTCCAGCTTCTCGTTTCAACGAGCTGGCAGAGTACTGGGCTCATCAGGATCCACCTCCCAACCGGTTTCATTTGTTTCTGGTGAGAATTATAGCTTACAAATGTCCGACCATTTCTGGCATCCAGTGCCCTTTAATTGCATGAATTGCAGGAACTACATCGAAGAAGGAAGACCATGCTACTAAGTTGCAATCTTTCTTAATGGCTTTACTTTTGAATAAATAGACAAAAGACTTGCCATAATAAAACACAAGCGTAGTATCTATAGTCATCACGGGAAAACACAGCAGCAGCAGACAATATCCAATAAAATTAAGGATTGGATTCTCCTAAATAGTTCAGCGGCAATAGTACACACTAAATATAGATGAGAAGAGAAACAGACCAGAATATGATCTCGCCAGTGACCGGCCGACAGACGTGGAGGGCGTGGCCCATGCAGTGCAGCACGTTGCGGCACGGATTGCGGGCGAAGAAGCCCGGCAGGAGGCCAGCTTCGCCGCCGCCTTCGGCTATAGTTTGCCGGACCTGATGCTCGGGCTCGACTTCTCGTTCTCGAAGGACGACGTCGAGTTGCTCCCGGAGCCTGGCCTGGCTCGTTTCCAGGCCCTGCAGTCTCTTCACCAGGGCCTCCGGCTTTTCCGCCATACTCGCTTTGGTTAGCTTGGATCGCCCCCTGTGGGAATTTAGGAGCTTTTGCCGCGACCTACAGGAGCATGCGTCTTATAGACGTAAGGGCTGGGACATTTACCGTGACCACCCGTTTGGTTAGTACTCAATTTTATTTTTCTCTACCGAGCTCAGGTGATGGATTGCTTAATATTTTTATAAGAAATGCTGCGGTGGTTGGTGGATTTTTGCAAGTAGCCCGGCTGTTGTGTTAGAAATCTACAGGCTGGGTGATTTTTTTTTTTTTTTTTTTGGGTGGAGGGTGCTGTTGCTCTAACACAGAACAATGGCTTACTCTAATTAGATGGTGATGTTCTTCGAGCTTATCTGGTCTTTGCTTCTTTTTTTGCTTTCTTTTTTTTTTTTTAATCTTTTTGTCTTTTCCAAGTTAAGTCATATATAGGGTTGAAGAGCCGTACCTTCTTATATAATTATTATTGGAAACGGGATCCTCTTGCACCACAGAGTACGATCATGTATCGCAATCACATCATTTATTTTAGAGATGGCTGACTCTTCTTCATTATCATGATGGACTCACTATATATCATACTGATTATGCCTCAGTAATGAATAAGAACTACCCATCTCCAAAATGGATAGTGTGGCTGTTGTACGTAACAATACCATACTCTATGGTGCACCTTTTGCACCGTATAGAATCCAATCTTTTTTATTAAGTCTGAACTCTCATGTATAATGGATGCTATCTCAATCACGAGGCTAGCCGCAAAGTTGGTATATTTGGAAAAGCAAGCCTTAGGTGTGCCATTCGACCCTAGAATCCCTTTTATGGGACCACATGTCACTTGTTTGGTGATAATGATCTTGATGGACCAAATTATATATATATATATATATATAATCTAGATACAAAAAGTGAATGATAAGGTGCCTTCGTGTTGGCAACTCGTGCACATCCCCACTCGAAAACCTTCATAAAACATGCCGCAACATAGGGCCTCACAATTTTAGTGGGTTTATTTACCATTACTATTTAATTGGGAGTCATCAAGCATGAGGGATATACTTAATCATGAAAAATCTGTTTAAAAAGATAATAAAAGGATCTCAAGATTCTATCATATGTGATAGTATATAATTTTTTTTTCTTTTTAACTATTTTTTAAATATCATATAACAATATAATAAATTATAATAAACAGAATATTTCAATAGCTAAATTTTTATTGTACATTAAACAATAAAATCTAATGATGTTTGAATAGAAAATCCTGTTATTAATAGTGGTATTGCTAAATATATGTGGAAAAATTCTTGTTATTAATACTAGTATTATAAGTGATGCATCGGATATGTATTCTTCTTTTATTCAAAGTCTATATGCAAAAAATCCTATCATTAATACCAACATTAATACTATAATACCAACATCAATTGTATATGTTGTATGGGTGTATTTTTTCTCTTTTTTGTCTAACCATTGAGCACATTAATTCTAGCATTATTAATATCTTTTGCATATTAAGTAACAAATTTTACTAATAGCAGAGTATCATTAAAAGAAATATCATCAATACTAGCATCAACATAGCACATGAAGAAATTTACATAAACTAAGTCGGTATCATTATTAATACGGGCATTATAAATAATGGCTATGGTATTTTTTTTCTATTCTCAGATATTCTTAAAATACACTATAATAATGTAATAAAATAAAAAATTTTAATAATCAAATTTTTATCGTGCATTAATCAACAAGGTTTAATGATGATCAATTTAAAAATTTCATTATTAAATACTAACACCTACAGGATGAAAAGAAAAATCTGCATAAATATCTTTTTTTTAGAAGTATCATTGATTCTAGCATCAGTAATATTGTCCCAGTGATGTACGAATATCATTTTTTTTCTAATTATTTTTTTAGTCATAGTCGAGCATGTTAATTTTGACGTCATTGATATCTATTATACACTAAACAATAAATTTTAATAATAATCCGGTTTTTCATAAAAGCACCATCATTATTCATATCTGTATGGTATATGGCTGAATTTCTATTTTAGATATGTAAGAGATGTATAAAATAACATGGGAAAACGTCGCTACATAGGCCAACAAAAATAATGGGGGTTAATTAACCTAACAATGATTATTATTATGAATCTTACCGCGGTGACCGTACCAATGCTTACCAACGTTCGTCCAAACACGCAAACCATGGAACCGAATCCTGAGCTACATGCGAGCGACACGTGTCGTCTGACATTTTCGTGTACCCGACCGATTGGCGAGCCGCGGCGGTACTCCGGCGGCTGTGGCGGCGCACGTGGGCGTTCCACGTCCGCATTACGGCTCGCTTTGGACCCAAGTGAGCTTGGAAGCGGTCTGGTGATCTTCTCGCGCAAAACTAGCCCTGGAATCTAACCTCTAGCACAGAAATGCCCTCGGGTTTCATGATGGGTAACCACCCAGCTGTATAATTCGCCTTCTGCTGAGCGTTTGTTTGCTACGTGTCGCCGCTGAAAGCGACCGCAGGCGGAGTACACACCGCCATTTTTTTTTTTTTGACAGCTGTACGCACCGCGAGTTGTCCTAACCTGCGTGCAGATTGATGACGTAAGATCCACTGCTCGGTTTAAAACAGCCTTCGGTAATTTTGAATCAATGAACATCTCGTGTTTACACCATGTTTAGTGGGCCCACCGAATTTTGCTGCGTGTACGAATATGGGTCCCATGAGAGTTCTGTGACTGTTTGGCTCTTGAGAGCAGCGGTAAGGCCAAGACGTAGTTGCCTCCTATAGAAGGAAAGGGGGAGCATCGTTCATGTGGCCTTTTTGGGGAAAAAAAGGAGGTAGGAGTGTTTGAATGGCGATGGGCGTTGGAAACTTGGGAGTGGGATGACGCTTTTTGTATAGCTTTTACTGTTTGAGGATTAAGGTTGTCTGATCACGTGTGGCTTTCCTATGCCAGGAGAAGTTCTGGGTGTGGAAGTGGGAGTTGGGGCGGTGGGTTGGCAGGTGGTGAATAGCCCCTACGGATGATCATGAGGAGGAGATTTGTCTTGCCATTGGTGCCATGGTCCGGGCCAACGGTATTGAGGGTACATCATAGTGTTGGGACAACATCGCTATCTAGATCAGATATTTATGTGATCATCATGTTTATAATTATAGGATCTAAAAAATTATAATGAAAAGTGATTTATCTTTTATAGACCCAATTCACTAGTTAGGTCTGAAAAAATTATTTTGATGAATTAAATATCATTACTATTATTCTTCAGATCATATTTTTGATAAACGAAAAAAATTACTACAGTCTAAATTATTTTTTAATCACTTGTTGTTACTTTTTTTTTTTTACTATGTTTATTTTTTATAAATATTTTTCAAGAGACTCAGAGATCGGAGCCTCAGAGAGATCGGAGCCTTAAAAACTTTGAAATCTTGGGACAAGGAACTTCAAAAATCAAACTTCCTATTTTTATATGGAAGTTATTGGCTTGTGGATGGTTTAGTAACCATCCATCACTTTTTTGTACGAACAGTTGAGAAACTATCCATTTCTCTATTTTTTTATTTTTCTTTAAGTCTATAATTAGACAATAATGGACTATATATATATATAAAGTAATTCTAATGTCATAAATTCAGCATCGAAAGCAGGAAGACAAGCATTAAAAGAAACTTTTAATATTAAAAGAAATTGATATTTTAAATACTTATTTGGAGGGTGATCGATGCAAATAGTATTTGTTAGCTTCCATCAGTGAATAGGTCTCACCGACCTTGGCGCATCACACAATTTTGACTACAAATATTTCTTCAGTCCAAATAACACGTACATATGTTTCTGGATAAAGTTAGCACAAAATGGTGATGTTATAATTTTTTTTTTTTTTTTTGGATAGAAAGAGAAGCTGCAACTTTATTAAGAAAAGGAAAAGTAATACAGAGTCCCCGTAAGTACAGCTTAGCAAAAGAATTTATTTTTTTATTATTTATTTTTAAAAATACCTCCTCTTTCAATTTATTTTTAAAACTACTGTCCACGCGTGAAATCGCCATTTCAAGTGGCGATTTCATGACCACCTAAGCTCACCTCTAGTCCACTTGGCAAGATGAGCCAGACAAAATTGAAATCGCCACTTAAAATAGTAATTTTTTAATTTTAATTTTTTTCTATTTTTTTGGACGAATCGAGAGGGGGCGGCGGAGAACGCAATATGGAAGGGAGGGGGTGGGGTGCGCGCGACCGGCCGACAGGCAGTACGGGTGGCCAAGGGGTAGCACGGAGGACCGTGGAGAACCGAAGAGGGGTGGGTAAGGACGGCAGCGCGGGCGAATGGAGGCGGTTGCAGATAGTGTGGGGTGCGCCGGGAGACCAGGAGCAGGTGCAAGGGGTGGTGTAGACGACCAGCGAGCCGGAGATGGTGCCGAAGATGCGATGGCTGCTAGGCCAGGGGCGGACGGTCGGGGGGTCGAGGCCAGAGTGATCGGGGGTTGGGGGAGTGTGGCGTGCGGGGGAAGAAGAAAGAAGAGAAAAAAATAAATAAAAATAAAAAATAAATTATAATAATAAGTATTAAAAAATAAAAATAATAATAAAATATTATTTTAAAAAATATATATTATTTTATTATTTAAATTTTATTTTTAAAAATATTTTTTAAAAATTAATAATATATTATTATTTTAAAAAAATAATAATCATTATGATATAAATTAAAATAATAATCATTATAATCAAAATATTTTATTATAATCATTATAATTATAGGGCGACTTAGGACCCCCTCTCTCCTTCCCTTAGAAAAAAATCCAAACACCTCACCCATCACTTAGAAATTTTTTAAAATAATATTTTAAAAATAAATATTATTTTTAATATTATTATTTTATTATTATTTAAAAAATATTATTTTATTACTTTTTAAAAATATTATTTTTAAAAAATAATATTGAAAAAAATGCTTAAGGTCCGGAGATGGAGATGCGACAGGTAGGGTGTCAGCATAGGAGGTAGGGTGCACAGAATCGAAGATTAAATCAAATTAAGAAGGCAAATCTAACCTAAAATCGAATTAAAAAAAAAAAGACTGTCTAAGAACCCATGGCAGGAGAGTGTATGCTGGAGAATATAATGACCCTATGTGTGGTGATGTGCCTAGATCTGAATAACTATCTTGTGTAGGTAAGGATAAAGGTTAGAGCGTAAGAAATTAAAAAAAAAATCTTTGAAACCTGATTGATAAATAAATCACCACAATTAGATCACAAAAGGGTAGAATGCCACACTCAAGAAAAGGAGAATGTGAGTAATAAGTTTTAAGATTTATAACTCGTCACTAACACACAGGGGTTAGATAAGAGAATTCAACAATACTCATTTTCATTCATTGAAGTCTGAATTGAATATATAGATCGCCTCCCTTTATATAGATATGAGAGGGAACATGAGGCAAATTCAGTAAATAGAAGGGAATAACAGAATTTTGCCATTATAAAAATGATGGTAGCTGCATCTTGCTACTATGAAAATGATGGTAGCTGCATCTTGCTACTATGGAAATAATGGTGGCAGCATTTTACTATTAAGGCTGCATCTTGCTACTATAGAAATGATGATGGCTGGAAATCATGGTAGCTACATCTTGCTATTAAGGCTGCATCTAGCTATAAAAGAAATGATGGTGGCTACTAAATGATGAAGTAGAAAAAAAATAAAACAACCTTCTAAACTCGGTCCTTTTTCAAGCAATAATTTCTTTTAAATTTCTGTCAAGTCTGATTCTCACCACATCATGCTTCTACGCACGTGAGCAAAGTAATCAATTTGGCACTTAGATCCATATATGACATCTGATCATCTCTTTCTTCGTGATGGTGCACATCATTTTTTTTCTTGTTGAGTAGGATTTGCCCTCAAATCTAAGTCTTCCCCATCATCCAAACTATCCTCCAAGTAAGGAGAAAGATCTCGAACATTGAATGTAGCGGATACATTGTAGTCACCAAGCAATTCAATCTTGTAAGTATTGTCATTCACTTTCTCAACAACTCGAAATGAACCATCAGCACGTGGTATGAGCTTAAATTTTCTTTGGCTTAAAAATCATTTCTTGTGAAGATATATCCAAACAAGATCACCTGGAGCAAAGTGAACTTATTTTCTTCTTTTGTTTGCTGCCTTCTCATAAACCACATTCTTTCTCTCAATTTGCTCCTTGATGCTCTTATGCATGGACTTAACCAACTCAATTTTCTTCTTTCCATCCATACAAATTCTTTCACTGATTGGAAGTAGTGCCAAATCAAATGGGGTGATAGGATTGAACCCATAAACCACCCCAAAAGGAGAATGCTTAGTAGCGCTATGAATACTACGATTGTAAGCAAACTCAACATAAGCCAGACACTGATCTCAATTCTTCAGATTCTTGTTAACAACAATGTGAAGAAAAGAAGAGAAGGTATGGTTTATCACTTCAGTCTGACCATCGGTTTGCGGATGGCAAGTCGTGCTGAAGAGCAATCTAGGATCAAGCTTCTTCCATAAGGTCTTCTAAAAGTAACTCAAGAACTTGACATCTCGATCAGACACAACGCTCTTTAGTACACCATGCAGACGCACTATCTCCTTGAAAAATAAATCTGCAACATGTGAAGCATCATCGATTTTGTGACATGGCACGAAATGAGATATTTTTGAGAATCGGTCCATAACCATCATAATCGAATCCTTCCCTCTTTGTGTTCTTGGCAGCCCAAGCACAAAGTTCATACTCAAATCTATCCATGGTTGATCTGGTACAGATAGCGGCATATACAACCCTTATGATGTCTCTTTGCTCTTCGCCTTCTTACAGGTGATGCACCTCTCAATGATGTGATGCACATCATGAATCATGGCTGGCCAATAAAAATACTCTTTCACCATCTCCAATATTTTTCTTCTCTTCAAAATGACTCATCAATCTACCACCATGAGCTTCTCTTACCAAAAGCTCTCGAATGAAATTGTTAGGAATGCGCAGCCGGCCTGACTTAAACAAGTATCCGTCATGCTTGTAGTAGCCGTTTACAACTCCTTTCTTGCACTCCTCATAAATGCTTGCAAAATTTGAGTCGCCCTTGTATTGACATATAATCAGCTCAAATCTCATTAGTTTAGCATGAAGCAATAAAATCAAAGCATACCTCCTGGAAAGTGCATCAGCCACGATATTGATATTTTTTTTTATATTTGATCATATAAGGAAAAATTTTTAAGAACTCCACCCACTTGGCCTGTCTATGATTCAGCTTGCTTTGTCCTTTCAAGTGCTTCAAAGACTCATGATCAGTATGGATGACGAACTCCCTTGGCAATAAATAATATTACTAAATCTCTAAAGTCCGAATCAAAGCATAGAACTCCTTGTCATAGATAAAGTAGCTCAAGCTCGCACTATTCAGCTTCTCACTGAAATATGCTATGGGACATCCTTCTTGCATCAGAACAGTCCCAATGCCCACACCGGAGGCATCACATTCTACATCAAAAATCTTGAAAAAGTCAGGTAGAGCTAGAATGGGTGCTGAACTCAACTTTTTCTTAATCAACTCGAAGCTCCTTTGGGCTGTTTCAATCCACTTGAATTCTCCTCCCTTCTTGATGCATTCAGTGATAGGAGCAAGAATAGTGCTGAAGTTCCTCACAAACCTCCGATAAAAAGATGCTAGGCCACGAAAACTCCTCACTTCAAATATATTGGTAGGAACAGGCCACTCCTTGATCGCTTTCATCTTTTTCTCATCAACTTCCACTCCATGTCATGACACAATGTAGCCAAGAAAGACTATGCAATCTTGACAAAAATGATATATTTTGAGGTTGCCATATAGCTTTTCTTGTCGCAGAACCTCAAAAACCCCCCTGAAGTACTCCATATGCTCTTTCTGATTCCTGCTAAAAATCAGAATATCATCAAAATATACAACCACAAAATCACCAATAAACTTACGAGCACATGATTCATCAATCTCATGAATGTGCTAGGCGCATTGGACAAGCCAAATGGCATGACCGTCCGCTTATACAACCCGAACTTGGTCTTAAATGCAGTCTTCCATTCATCACCTTTCTTCATGCGAATCTGATGGTATCCGCTCCTAAGGTCTATTTTTGAGAAGACCTTAGCTCCATGCAACTCATCAAGCATATCATCCAGTCACAAGATTAGATAGCGATATTTTACTGTGATCTTGTTTATCGCTCTGCTATCCACGCACATCCACATAGATTCATCCTTCTTCGGTACCAACAGAGCTGGTACTGAACATAGGCTTATAGACTCCCTCACATAACCCTTCTCTAAAAGAACCGCAACTTGCCATTGCAACTCCTTGGCCTCCTCGGGATTGCATCTATAGGATGGTCTATTTGGTAAGACAGACTCTAGAATGAGATCAATCTGATGCTCGATCCCTCTGACTGGTGGCAATCTTTTTGGTAACTCTTTTTAAAACACATCTATAAATTCTTCCAAAATTTTTTTCATTTACGGTGGAAGAGAGACTTCTTTACCTGGAACCTACTTGGCTACAAGAACAAAAATAATTTCATGATTAGTCAAAACTCGCTTCACTTCCCCCTTGTTGGCAAACAGGTTCTCTTTTTTGTCCTTCTCGATCACAAGCTGATCCTTTTGAACCTGTTGTGGGCTAAGTGGTGCCAACACTATGTTCTTTCCATCCTTGACAAATGAATAGGTATTTTTGAAGCCATCATGAATAGCCCTCCGATCGTACTGCCAAGGCCTTTCCAAAAGAAGATGGCTGGCTTTCATAGGAACCACATCACAAATAACCTCATCTTTGTAGGACTTGCCAATAGAGAAAGATACTACAACCTGCTTTGTAACCTTCACATCACCATCATCAATAAGGCATTGCAATCTATGAGGATGGAGATGCTTAATGGTCACCAGGTTAAGTTTTCTACCAAAGTAGTGGAAGCCACATTAGTACAGCTACCTCCATCAATGATAACACTACATACCTTATCATGAATGGTGCACCTGATATGAAAGATATTTTCGCGCTACTCATCATCTACTTTGATCTGTAAGTTCAGGTTGCGGCGAATAACCAACAGCTCTCCTTCACCTGTAAACTCCACATAATCTTCTTCTACCTCTTCAAAAATAGCCTCATCTTCACTTTCAATTTTCTCTTGTGACTCTCGAATGAACATCACCCTCTTGTTTGGATATTCAGAGACTATATGACCTAACCAAGATACTTGAAATACTTGATATCTCGGCTTCGCTTAGGAGGTTGCAAATTTTTCATCTTCTCTTTTTCTTTGGCTGCATTTATGATTTGCTTACTAGAATCACCCTTTTTTACTTATTTTGGAACCGCCTTAGGGATGGACCATGGTGATAAGGAAGATGAGTTGGTGGTCTTACTCGGCTTATTTGCACCATGCTTGCACTGTCTCTCCACTTTAATAGCAAGTTTGATCACATCGTCAAGGAATACATAAGATTGTAACTCCACCGCATCAGCAATCTCCTTGTTCAAGCCTCCTAAGAACCTTGCAATGGTCTATTCTTGATGTTCTTGCAAATCGTACCTCATCATCAGCGTTTCAAATTCTTTGACATAATCCTCAACACACATGTTCCCTTGTCTCAAGCTTTATAACTTGATGTACAGCTCCTGCTTATAATATTGAGGGACTAATCGCTTCTCCATGATCCACTTCATAAGCCTCCCAGCTTCGGATCTCCTCTTCTCCATCCCTCCTATGCTGAGTTTCATATTCTCCCACCAAAAATTAGCATAATCAGTGAATTCAAGGGTAGCAAGTTTATATTTTTTTATCTCAGAATAGTCTTGACATTCAAAGACCTTCTTCACATATTACACCCATTCCAGATATTTTTCAGGTGAGCTGGTTTCTTTAAAGGATGGGATCCCCATCTAAATATTGTCTCCCAAACTCTTTTACTGCCGTCTTTGCCATGGGTATTTTTTCACACCATCATCATCTCCAGATTCGTCATACTCCTCTTCATCATCATGATCAGCCCGTCGTGGTGCTGGATGGCCATGCTGCTGTGGTGGTGGGGGAAGTATTGCTAACCGCTTAAACACTTATGTTAGAGCCCCATAATCTGAGCTTGTTCCAGACTCATGCCTCTGGGAATAACAGGGGCCTCGTCTCTTCTAGACATGATTTGGATGTCAAACACTCCCTCATGCTCTGATACCAAACTGACGTACCCAGACCTGAATAACTATCTTATGTAGGTAAGGATAAAGGTTGGAGTGCAAGAAATAAAAAAAAGAAATTTTTAAAACCTGATTGATAAGAAAATCACCACAATTAGATCACAAAGGGATAGAATGCCACACTCAAGAAAAAAAAATATGAGTGATAAGTTTTAGGGTTTATAACTCGCTACTAACACACAGGGATTAGATAAAAGAATTTAGCAACACTCATTTTCATTTATTGAAACCTGAATTGAATATATAGATCGCCTCTCTTTATATAGATATGAGAGAGAACATGAGGCAAATTCAGTAAATAGAAAGGAATGATAGAATTTTGCTATTATAAAAATGATGATGGCTGCATCTTGCTACTATGAAAATGATGGTGGCTACATCTTGCTACTATGAAAATGATGGTAACTGTATCTTGCTATTAAGACTGCATCTTGCTACTATGAAAATGATGGTGGCTGAAAATCATGGTGGCTGCATCTTGTTATTAAAGCTGCATCTAGCTGCAAAGGAAATGATGGTGGCTACTAAATGATGAAGTAGAAAAAAAATAAAACAACCTTCTAAACTCGGCCTTTTTCCAAGCAATAATTTCTTTCAAATTCTTGTCAAGTCTGATTCACACCACATCATGCTTTTATGTATGTGAGCAAAGTCATCAATTTGACTCTTGGATCCGCATATGGTATCTGATCATCTCTTTCTTTATGATGGTGCACATCATGTGGCCTGTCATTCTAACGTCACTAAGACGATTTCAGATTCCTTAGAAAAAACCCAAATAAGGTAGAGTTGCTCTACCATAGGAAAAAGGCTCATATAGTCGCCCTACCATATGACAATTTTCTTTTCCCCACTCGACAAATATTTTAAAATTTTATTTTTTTCATTATAAAAAATAAAAAATAAAAAATAAAAATAAAAAATTACCACAACCCCCCACCCCCGACTGCTCCGCCTGTGGCCCTCCGACCGTCCGTCTGATGAAATATAAATTAAAAATAATTTTTTTAAACATTTTTTTAAAAATTATTTTTTTTAAAAAATATTTTTTTAAAAATTTAAAAATAAATTTTGAATGGGGGAGCCATGGATAGTGCCTGAGGGAGGGTGTGGGTGCTTGATGTGGAGATGTAGAAGGAGAAGCAAAAAATAGAAAATAATAATAATAATATTTGGCACAAAGTCGCGAGAGGAGAAAAAATAAAAAAAAATAGATTTCTAAAATAATAATAAAACCTAATTATTTTTATTACAAAAAATAATTTATTTTTAAATATTTCTAAATATTTTATTTTATTTTATTTATCATTTTATTTATTTTAATTTATTTTAATTTATTTTCTTATTTTTCTTATTTTTAAGTATTTTTAATATTATTTTTTTAAAAATAATATTTTATTATCATTATTTTTAATACTTATTATTATTTTTATTAATAAATTATTAATTTTAAAAAAATATTTTTTATTTTTTTCTTTCTTCTCTTTCTCCCGCACGTTACAACCGTGATAATTTTTTAGTCAACTTTTTGATCTGTGTTGCAGCTGCAGCAGACTTAGACTCATCATGGGCCGGCAATTTTAATGAAATCACCACTTGAACCGGTGGGTGAGGGCGGCGATGCGAGTGGCCAGGGGGGAGCATGGGGAGCCTTGGGGGGTGGGGTGTGAGGGACCGAAGGGTGGGTGAGGGCGGCAGTGCGGGTGAATGATTTTTTTTAAAAAATAATTAAAAAAATATACCAGATACCTCAGTCCATGATGAGTTTAAGTCTGCTGTAGCTGCAACACAAATCAGAAAGCTGACTCGAAACTGTGGTTGCCGCTGTACCTTGGCATAGTAATAAAGTATTTATTATTATTTTAAAAATTATTATTTAAAAAATAATATTTTACTTAATATTATTTTTATTTTTAAAAAAAATAATAAATTATTTTAAAAATTATTATTTTAAAATAATAATAAAATATTTTAGTAAAATCACACGCCCAAGTGGTGATTTTAATTAATAATAAATTATTAATTTTGAAAATAATTTTAAAAAATATATCTTTTTAAAATTATTTATAATTTATATTTATTTATATCTATTTATTTTTTTTCTCGTTTCTTTCTTTTTTTCCTCCCACCCCCTAGTCGATTTTCCTCTGCCGACGGTTGACCCATACGGCGCCACCGCCGCCCCTCTGTGCCTCCTCCCCTTTCACGATCATGCCGTTCATCGCTGCTTCGTGCTCCCCTTTCCCTATAGCCCCCCATCCGTCGCACCTTCGGTACTGCCCTTCGGCTCTCCGACTGCATTCCCCTTCCGACATCGCCTCTGATCCTCCCGACCATGCTCTCCTCCCCTCCATTCGCCCACTGATTGTGCTCTCCTCTTCTCCTCTCTATTCGTCCAAAGGAAAAAAAAAAACTACGCTGGTGCCAACAAACATGATCATAAAATCATCGGTTGAATCGGTGATTTCAATATGAATGATAATTTAAAAAATAAAATGTAAAAAAAATATTTTTGAAAATAAAAAATAAAATAATAATAATAATAATAATAATAATAAATCAAGCAAAAGAACCAACTCAAATTCGTACAAGACATCCATAAACAAAATTATAATAGTACAGGGACATCCAGGGTGTATGTGTGGCTCCCCAAGATTGGCCTTGAATGTAATAACCATCGGTACACCAATCCTTGGGCCTTTGCCAATGAAGTGACTCTGTATGCGAAGTGGCACGCCTCTGCAGCTACGCGGCAAGGAGAAATTCTTGCATGGTGCAAGGAACCGGTGCAAATCCCAGAGCATATGTACGGTAGATAGTGGGCTATTGAAAATTAGTTAAATACATGAGGTGGCGTGTTATCCATTGTAGGATTTGATGTGATCCAATTGGACCTGATGCATGCAATTTGAGGGGCACACATCGAGTTTATATATATATATTTTTTTTATTTTATATTTTTAAAATTATTTTTTTTAATTTATTTTTAAAATAATCGTCCATCTCAAAATCGTCGATGATTTCATGACCACTTTGGCCCTGAGATGGTCGGAAGCGAAAAAATCACCAGCTGCGCCTACAATTTCAAAAATTACCGGCTCAACCAGCGATTTCTCTTTTGTTTTTTTTTTTTTTTTTGTGGAGGGTAGATGGAGGGTGGATGGGGGGAGAGGGTGGCACGGACTGGGGAGATGGGGGGGGCAGCGGGGGTGCATAGCCGAGGGCTATGCGGGCAGAGTGGGGGATCGGGGGTGTGGGGGGCTAGAGGCCGAAGGGGAGAGATGGGTTGGCCGAGTGGGGAGGGAATGAAGAGAAAAAAGAAAAAAAAATAAAAAGAAAAAAAAATAAAAAAATAAATTTAAATATTTTTTTGTAATGAAATATTTAAATAATAATAAATTTAAACAAAAATAATAAGTATTTTCATATTTTATTTATTTAATTATATTTTTTATTAATAAATATTTTTTTCTAAAAATAATTTTAAAAAATAATCTTTAAAAAATAATATATATATATTATTTATTTATTATTTTATTTTTTTCAATTTATTTCTTCTCTCCTAGCAGCTCCATGTTGAGCACGCACTGCCACCCCCCTCGGTGCATATCAAAAAATTGATTCGGAACCATGATTGCCGCTGTACCTTACCAATATTAAATTATTATTAATCAAATTATAATAATTTTTTATTAATCAAATAATAATAATTTATTATTAATTAAATTGTTGGTTTGATACTGCTTCATTTTCAGGTGCAGAAGTCAGGATGCATAAGATTTTTTCAGATGGATGTTCGAGAGTCAAATTGTTTCGGATTTCTATGAAATTTAAAATCCCACTTACCAGAGGGCATGGGGGGCTAGGGTCGCAGGGGCCCAGGGGCCATGGGGCAGAGGCGGGTCAGCTGGGGGTTTGAGAGGAAGAAAAAGGAGAAACAAAGAGGAAAAAAAAAGGAAAAGAAGAAAAAGAAAAGAAAAAAAAAGAAATCATTTGACTTTTGAACCATCGCACCCCTGGTAAGTGGAGTTTTAAATTTCATAGGAATCTGAAACTATTTGACTCCTGTTGGTGCAAAAATCTGCCTGCATCGGAGAAGCTGGAGTCGAGAGAGTCGCGGTCGCTGCCGGGACCTGCAAAAGAAGTCTAAACCGGAGTCGGGATTGCTCCGACAAGACCCTCCGATGCTCAAGTCAGTTCTCTGCCTCAACAAGAATGGAGTGCTCGAACAAAAATTTTAGCAGAGTTTTGGGATAGAAATTAGAGCTTAGAGAATAACGTATCTGGGGTCCCCCCTTTTATAGGAGGAGGGCGCAACGGACTGACAGTGACGTTTGTAGCCGTTTGGCCGTGGGCCGCTCGGGGTCAGGAGGAGTTTGTTGTCAAGAGTAGTGGAGTGAAATCGTGGCCATCACCGAGACCTACCATGTGGAGTCTGTTGCGGGGAGTGGAGGGGCGTCCGTTATCGTGACTTGCCAGAGAGTGGAGGAACCGCGCGGTATCCGTCGCAGGAAGTGGAGCAGAATCGTGACCATTATTGTAATCTGCCAGGGAGTGATGGAGCCGCGTGGAATCCATTGCAGGAAGTGGAGCAGAGTCGTGGCCATTATTGTGGTCTGCCAAAGAGTGATGGAGCCGCGCGGAATCCGTTGCAGGAAGTGGAGCAGAGTCGCGGCCGTTACTGCGGCCTGCCAGGGGGTCCAGGCCTGTCGGTCGAAGTTCGGCTGGAGTGTCTGGCGGAGAGAGGTGGCTAGCTACCCGTCTGAGAGGAGCTCGGAGTCCGGCTCTCGTAGGAGTCCGGATGAAGTCTTCCTGCAGTCGAAGTCGGGGATGAAGTCCGGCTCCCGTAGGAGTCCGGGCGAAGTCTACTTGTAATTGAAGTCGGGGGCGAAGTTCAGCTCCCGTAGGAGTCCGGACGAAGTCTACCTGCAATTGAAGTCAGGGGCGAAGTCCGGCTCCCGTAGGAGTCCGGACGGAGTCTTCCTGCAGCCGGAGTCGGGGACGAAGTCCGGCTCTCGTAGGAGTCTGGGCGAAGTCCACTTGCAGCTGGAGTCGGGGGCGAAGTCCGCTCCCGTAGGAGTCCGGGCGAAGTCCACCTGCAGCGGAGTCGGGGACGAAGTTCGGCTCCCGTAGGAGTCCGGGCGAAGTCCACCTGCAATTGAAGTCGGGGGCGAAGTCCGGCTCCCGTAGGAGTCCGGACGAAGTCCACCTGCAGTCGGAGTCGGGGATGAAGTCCGGCTCCCGTAGGAGTCCGGGCGAAGTCTAGGAGGTGGTCAATCACCGTGGAAACTTGGGTGGAGTCCGTCCATCGTGAAGAATCCGGTCGACACTGGTGGGGGTTTATCCATCGGCAGAACTTGGGAGTGTTGCGAAGGCTCGGCCGCCAGAGAGGTTCGGCAAGATGTCGTCGGGGGTCGGAAGTCGGAAGAATCCCCAGAGGGTCACTCCTGTCACGAACTTCGATTGGGAGGTATTTTATACCCAACACCAGTCTCCCTATTTTCGAGTTCGAGTTTCGAATGAAGGAAGTACAGAGAAATTTTCACAGCCAAAGTTGTTCCCTTGAATCCTGTGCATGATCGCCCTCAGATATTCTGGCATTTAATGCACGCGTGCTGGAGTCTTTTCGAATCGAGGCGATCCGAAGGGACCTTTCAGAATTCTCGCTGGAGCATTGGCCCAGGTACGGCGCAGTAATGGCTCTGTCAGCTATCAGTCGCTTTTAGCCGCCTGCGGTGGCGAGTGGGACACGTGGCGAGTGTGGGTCGGCCTGGGGAGATCCGCGATCATTATAGCGCCGGATCTCAGAGTCTATTTAAACCCGCCTTTTCGCCTTCAGGAGTCTCATTTCGCCTGAGAGTTCTGTCGGTGTCTGCCTTCTCTCCGAGAGCTCTGACCCTCTTTGGCGTCCGCCTTGGCCCTAAGCGTTCTTCGAGTTATCCCTGTCCTCGCCCCTCTGCGTCCTTCAAGCGATCTAGGTTAGTCCCGGAACTTTCGTTTCTCTTCTTGCCATCTAGGTGCCCTTTCTCCTCTATTTTTCTTCTGTCGCATTCTTCTGGTTTGGTCCCCCGCAAACCTTTCACCTCTTGTCCCATCTGATTTCTCCAGGATTTTTAGGGCCTTTGATTGAAATGTCTTCCGGCACCTCCGCCTCTAGTGGTTCCAGGAGCTCGTCCGCCTCAACCCCCCAGAACCCCCACACTGTAAACGAACCCACATCTAGGGCTGGGCCTCGTCCGATTTTTGCACCGGGTGCCATTCCTTATTCTCTGACTCCGGAGGAACTTTTACTGATAAGGGTTCAGTATGGAGTTCCTCCGGAGTACGATCTGGAGCTTTCTGGTCCCACCGACTGGGCCAGCACCCCCCCTAGCCGTTTCTGCCTGTATCAGGAGGCCTTCCGTGCTGGGCTCCGGCTTCCGCTTCCGCCCTTTGTCGTCGCCCTTTTCCATTTTTTAGATATTTCTTTAGCTTCAGTCGCGCCGAATTCCTTTAGGTTTCTAATAGGGTTCCTCTCCCTTTGTCATGTAGTCAAAGTTCAGCCATCTCTTTCTTTGTTTAGGTATTTTTACACCTTCAAGCGTCACCCCTCGGCAAAGGACTAGTGGTATTTCTCCCTCCAGTTTGGCAAGAAGGGGTTGCTGAAAGGTGCTCCCTCTTCAATACATAACTGGAAAGGAAAGTATCTTTTTGTCCACTGCCCGACCTTGAGGCTGGGATTGCCCCCCTGGGGCTCCCTGAGAGACTCTGTCTGTCGGGCTCCTAGCCTGGGGGAGGATGACCTTCAGGCCGCCCGGAGGCTTTTTGGTTATTCGGCTCCTTTCCTTCCCAACCTTCTGAAGGAGCAGTTTTTGTTCAACATCGGCTTGAGCCCCCTGGACCCTGCGAGTATCCCATCTTTCTTTTCTTTTTCTTTTCTTCCACTCTTCTTCTCTCTCTCTTTTTCTTCTTTTTTTTTTTTTTACGTGTCACTTCTTCTTTTTTCACTCCATTACTGATCTCTTTTCCTCTCTCCTCTTTTTTTTTTTTTAAAGGAATGGACGTCGAAGCAGCACGGATGCTCGCCAGGGGCCTCAAGGCCCACAAAAGAAAAGACGTCGCAACCTCCGAATTGGCAAAGAAAGCCATAACGGAGGAGACGAGCTCGGCCACATCTGCCCAGGCGACCCTCGCGGTCGACGTTCCTTCAGACGTCGAACCTCTGGCTCCTCGGGCCTCTTCAAGGAGTTCCCCCGCTGAGGCTCCCGCTTCGGGGGTCCACTTCGAGGAGGCGCCAGGGGTTGAGAGGGGGAGGAGAAGGAAGTCGATGGCCCACAGGGTGAGTAGCCACCGAGCCGCCATTGAAGAGTCTCTTGGTTCCGAAGGAGAGCCGGGGGAGAATCCCTTTAATGACAGGGACCTAATAAAGCGACTGATCGACGGCTGCATCTTACCCGAAGTCATCCAGAGGATTGATCGCATCGACCCCGAACAGCGGGTTTGGGACTCCCTAGGGTCCTTTCTCGAGGTAAACAGATTCACTTCCCTTCTTCCCTTCGCACCTTCATTTAATTAGCTTCTCAACCTCCATTCAGACCCCCTAGCCGCCCTTGCAGATCAGGCACCAGCTCCTTGCCAATATCGAGGCGACGAACCGGGCGAGGAGGGACGCCATTCAGGCGGAGGAGAGTCACCGAGCCAAAGCTTCCCACCTCAAAGAAAAGGCAGCCGAGGTAGTCACCCTCCAAGAGGCCTTGGAGAAAGAAAAGCAGGCCTTGGAGAAAGAAAAGCAGACCTCGGAGGAGACAGTGAGGAAGGCGGAGGCCGAGGTCGCAAATTTGGCGGAGCAGATCCCGGTCCTGGTCTCGGAGGCCAGGATTCTTACGGTGGAGGAGTTCAAGACCTTTGTGGAAATGAGGGATCTGAACGTCAAGTTCGACCAAAAAGTATTCATCAAAGGATTCGAGCTCTGTCAAGAGAAGGTGGCCAAAAAATTTTTCGAGCTAGACCTTAGCTTCTTGGGCGAGGCGTCTGAAGACGAAGCCGGTCCCTCTCCCACTGCTACTGCCACTGCAGCCCCCCTTCCGGAGACACCGAGCTCCCCAACTCCTATTTCAGAGGTCTGAGACTTCTGACTTTGTATTTTTCTTTTATTGTAATTTTTCTTTTCCCTCTTGTCTTTAAGAAATATTCAATCAATAAAATTAGGTTTTTCCTTTTGGAGGGCTTCTCCACTCTGCTCCCCCTTTTTTTTTGTTTTGCTTTATGCGATGAGATGCACCTTGACGGTTTTGTCTCCCGATGGCAGTGTCCTGCCGAAGCGCTTTCCCTGCCACAGGAGATTCCGCTGAAGTCCACGATCCAACGTCTGAAGAAGAAAGTTCATCATTTAACAAAAAGGTCGAAGGAGATGGATGGCGAGCTTCGCAGGTTGAGGGAGAGCCACTCTGAAGCCACCGCGGAGGCCACCCACTTTCGGAACCTCCATGTGAAGGAGATCATGGAGTATAGCCGGAGGAAGGCGAACTTCGAAAAGGAGTTTGAGGAACACAAGAAGCGTGCCAGCGATCATCTGGCTCAAGCTGCAAGATCAGTTCTCTCAAAATGGAGCTGTCGGCTGCACAGGAGAGGATTGGCCAGCTGGAAGGAAGCTCATCCCGACTTTTGACTCGGACCGACAGCGACGGGAATGGTCGAAGAAGGTCTCCGACCTTCAGCAATAGCTCCAGGATACCGAGGTGAGCTATAACGCGTACAATGCCGGCTGGTGCAAGCAGGTGGACGACTATAGGGGGAAGCTCAGGATGGCGACCGACGAGGTTGCCCGCCTTCAAAGGCAGCTAGCTGGAGGAGCTCAGTTTGCTCTCGTTCAGGATCCCGACGAACTCCAATCCCTGAGAAGAACCGTAGAAGAGCTATCTGTCGTCCTTGGAGAGGGGAAGGTCGAACTGCAGTAATTGAAGATCCAGCTAGTATATGAGCAGCAGGCAGTCAAAGACGTAGAGGCGGAATCTGAGGTCCTGAGAAAAAGATGTCGAGAGGCGGAGAACGAAAGCCAGTGACTTCATCAGAGATATATGGAAATGCTAATGAGAGAGAAGGAATTGGAAGAAGAAGTCGAGAGCTTAAGACACTCCCTGATGAGGGTCGAAGTCGAGAGTTCGAAGTCAGAGGAAGCCAGGCCCCCTTAGGGCTCTTTTTGTCCTTCGTCCCTCTAAGTGTCTTCTTTTGTCGCTTGTCAGTTTGTTGTCGCCGTTGTTGTTGTCGTTGTTGTTTTTGTTGTTGTTGTTGTTGTTTTTTTCGATCTTCCAGGCTCTGTAATGCACATTTTGCTAATGAAATGAAAAAGTTTTTGTTACCTTATCCGTACGTCGTGTTGAATTATCGTGCGTCGGACTTCTTTCATTTTTGTCCCGTTGATATCGATGTTGTTCGAAGGTTCCTTGTTCATCTTTGTATTAGGTCGTCATTACCGAGTTTCTTATGCTTTTGATTGGTTCGGCATCGACGCCGCTTGGAGGTTCCTAGCCATCGCCGTGTCGATTTGCCTTTTGTTCGCGGCCGTAGATCTTACTTTCTCTTTCTCCCTCTTCATAGAGACGAGGTCCTTTGTGCTTTTAGTGTAGTTCGACCTCCATTTTTCGTTGGGGTAGCCCACCGCTATTCCTTCACATTTCCCTCCTTCTTCTCTTTTTTTTTTTTTTTAGGCAAGGGTTCTCCCTAGCTTTTTACGGAGTCGCGGTAGCGTAGAAGGGTCGTCGAGAAGGTTTTCTTCTTTCTTGTCGGGTCTCGAATGGCCGGACCTTAATTGGTGTCGAGACGAGGTTCTTTCCCTATTTCTGATGTGATCAATTTCAGCTCGGGTTAGGACGAAGTTCTCTTTCTGTTCCTAACGGGGCTGTGGGGGCACATATGGGCGCTGTATGACCTCTCCACCCATCCGGTCTACAAACAATCGGGCCTTCGACCTTACTCATGTTAGGATGAGGTTCTCCTCCTGTCCCTAACATGGCTGTGGGGGTGCATATGGGCGCAGTATGGCCTCTCCCCCCATCCGGTCTACAAATAACCGGGCCTTCGATCTTGCTCATGTTAGGGCGAGGTTCTCCTCCTGTCCCTAACATGGCTGTGAGGGCGCATATGGGCGCTGTATGGCCTCTCCCCCCATCCGGTCTACAAATAATCGGGTCTTCGACCTTGCTCATGTTAAGGTGAGGTTCTCCTCCTGTCCCTAATATGGTTGTGGGGGCGTATATGGATGCTGTATGGCCTCTTCCCCCATCTGATCTACAAATAATCGGGCCTTCGACCTTGCTCATGTTAGGGCGAGGTTCTCCTCCTGTCCCTAACATGGCTGTGGGGGCGCATATGGGCGCTGTATGGCCTCTCCCCCCATCCGGTCTACAAATAATCGGACCTTCGATCTTGCTCATGTTAGGGCGAGGTTCTCCTCCTGTCCCTAACATGGCTGTGGGGGCACATATGGGCGCTGTATGGCCTCTCCCCCCATCCGGTCTACAAATAATCGGGCCTTCGACCTTGCTCATGTTAGGCGAGGTTCTCCTCCTGTCCCTAACATGGCTGTGGGGGCGCATATGGGCGCTGTATGATCTCTCCCCCCATTCGATCTACAAATAATCGGACCTTCGACCTTGCCCACATTGGGGTTTGTTTTTGTTGTCCGATGGGGTCGTCCCCTGTCGTTACAAGTCTATGCCAAAAAGGAAAAGATGTGCAAGTCTGAAAAAAAATCTTGATTTAGAGCGGGATCGTTCGCAATACATTTACAAGTTTTCAAACCCTAGGGCTGTGGAAGGTCTGCTTCCTGTCAAGGTCCTCCAGAGACGGAGTTGATAATCCCAATTGGAGGCCGATCTCCGGGCCGCTCTTTCCTCCTTGGCGGCTCAGGCTGAGGCAGGGCCCTTGGCCGATCTTCTCTACCCTCAGCGGTGCCGAATGAACCTATCGAGTCGACCTCGTCGGATGAGCTCCTCGATTTTGTCTCGGAGCTGGATGCATTCCTCCGTGTCGTGGCCGTGGTCACGATGGTAGAGGCAGAACTTGTTAGGATTGCGCTTCCCGGGGTGCGTGCGCATCCTCTCTGGCCTTGAGAGCTGCTCTCTGACCTCCATCAGTACCTGGATTTTTGATGCATTGAGGGGGGCATAGCTGCGGAATCTTTCTGGGGGAGAGCCCCGCCGAGCCCGATGCTCCGGGCTTCCCTGCCTGCGTGCTCAGGAGGAGTCTGGACGTGCTTGTGCTCGGGAGGAGTTCGAGAATGTGGCCGAGCTTCTCTCGGCCCTTTTTCGACTGTGGGCTTACTCGAGTCTCCCGTCTGCCGCTCTCTCGCGGTCTCCTCATCCTTCATTTTGAAGGCTTCTTCCGCTCGGGCGTACCCTTCGGTCCGAGCCAACAGGTCAGCAAAATTCCTGGGGTACTTCTTTTCTAGGGAGAATAAAAGGTCGTTCTTCTGAAGGCCGCCTTTCAGGACGGCCATCGCTACCGATTGGTCCAAGTTCCGGACCTCCAATGCGGCGACATTGAAACGATTGATGTAGGCCCGAATGGACTCCCCCTCCCTCTGCTTGATGTTGATGAGGGACTCCGAATCCTTTCGGGGACGCCGGCTGCTAACAAAATGAGCCACAAACTGGTGGCTCATCTGATCAAAGGAAAAGATGGTATCCGGTTTCAGCACCGAGTATCAGTTTCTCGCCGCTCCCTTCAAGGTGGATGGGAAGGCTCGGCATAGAATGGTGTCGGACGCGCCATGAAGCAGCATCATTGTCCGAAAGGCGTCCAGGTGGTCAACTGGGTCCAAAGTCCCGTCGTAGCTTTCAAGTTGAGAGAGTTTGAAGTTCGGCGGGATCGGTTCTTGCATGATCATTTGAGAAAAGGAAGGGTCAGTACAAATGTCCTCACCATAAGCGGGGGGAGCGTGGCGGAGTTCTTCGATCCACCGGTTCATCTCCTAAAGCCTCCGGTCCAGAAAATCCTCTCGACTACAGGTCTCGAGGGTCTTCTAGCAGAATGAAGGTAGGGACCTTCCGGGGTGGAATCGTGATCTGATTGAGGGCTCTCCACCCTTGGATTCGTCTTTTCGGGAAAGACGGGGCGGCTGGCCCAAGTGGCCCGTCCTACCATCGAATTTTGGAGTTCTGGTGACGCCCTCTCCAGTCGCACTGATGCCTGCGGCTGCTGCTGCTGTTGCATGGCCTGCACAACTTCAGTGAGGCCTCTGACCTGCTGCACCAGTAGATCGAATTGCTCCGCGCCAATCGCCATTGCGGAGGAGGGGGAAGAGGCTGGGAAACTGGAGGTGAGGCCGGAACCTGAGATCTAACCGCGGAGGCCGTGGATCGCCGCGTGGATGCCTTGCGGGGAGGCATCGGGCGAAAACCTAGTGGGGGAAGGAGGAGTGGACGTCGGAAAAGATGACCGGAGGCGGTCCCATTGAGCGCTCCTTTAAGAACAAGGGTACTACGAAGACACAGACCCTTCCTCTAGCGCTAATCCTGTTGGTGCAAAAATCCGCCTGCGTCGGAGAAGCTGGAGTCGAGGGAGTCGCGGTCGTCGCGGGACCTGCAAAAGAAGTCTAAACCGAAGTCGGGGTTGCTCCGGCAAGACCCTCCGACGCTCAAGTCAGTTCTCTGCCTCAACAAGAATGGAGTGCTCAAACGAAAATTTTAGCAGAGTTTTGGAATAGAAATTAGAGCTTAGAGAATAACGTATCTGGGGTCCCCCCTTTTATAGGTGGAGGGCGCAACGGACTGACAGCGACATTTGTAGCTGTCTGGCCGTGGCCGCTCGGGGTCAGGAGGAGTTTGTTGTCAAGAGTAGTGGAGTGGAATCGTGGCCATCACCGGGACCTGCCACGTGGAGTCTGTTGCGGGAGTGGAGGAGCGTCCGTTGTCGCGACTTGCCAAAGGGTGGAGGAACCGCGCAATATCCGTCGCAGGAAGTGGAGCAGAATCGTGGCCATTATTGTGGTCTGCCAGGGAGTGATGGAGCCACGCGGAATCCGTTGCAGGAAGTGGAGCAGAGTTGTGGCCATTATTGTGGTCTGCCAGGGAGTGATGGAGCCGCGCGGAATCCATTGCAGGAAGTGGAGCAGAGTCGTGGCCGTTACTGCGGCCTGCCAGGGGGTCCAGGCCTGTCGGCCGAAGTTCGGCTGGAGTGTCTGGTGGAGAGAGGTGGCTAGCTACCCGTCTGAGAGGAGCTCGGAGTCCGGCTCCCGTAGGAGTCCGGACGAAGTCTTCCTGCAGTCGAAGTTGGGGACGAAGTCCGGCTCCCGTAGGAGTCCGGGAGAAGTCTACCTGTAATTGAAGTCGGGGGCGAAGTCCGACTCCCGTAGGAGTCCGAACGAAGTCTACCTGCAATTGAAGTCGGGGGCGAAGTCCGACTCCCGTAGGAGTCCAGACGGAGTCTTCCTGCAGCCGGAGTCGGGGACGAAGTCCGGCTCCCGTAGGAGTCCGGGCGAAGTCCACCTGCAGCCGGAGTCGGGGGTGAAGTCCGGCTCCCGTAGGAGTCCGGGCGAAGTCCACCTGCAGCCGGAGTCGGGGACGAAGTCCGGCTCCCGTAGGAGTCCGGGCGAAGTCCACCTGCAATTGAAGTCGGAGGCGAAGTCCTGCTCCCGTAGGAGTCCGGACGAAGTCCACCTGCAGCCAGAGTCGGGGACGAAGTCCGGCTCCCGTAGGAGTCCGGGCGAAGCCTAGGAGGTGGTCGATCACTGTGGAAACTTGGGTGGAGTCCGTCCGTCGCGAAGAATCCGGTCGACGCTGGTGGGGGTTTATCCATCGGCAGAACTTGGGAGTGTTGCAGAGGCTCGGCCACCAGAGAGGTTCGGCAAGATATCGTCGGGGGTCAAAAGTCGGTAGAATCCCCAGAGGGTCACTCCTGTCACGAACTTCGGCTGGGGGGTATTTTATACCCAACACCTCCCAAACATCCATATTAAAAAATCTTATACATCCTGACTTCTGTACCTGAAAATAGAACAGTATCAAACCAGCAATTTAATTAATAATAAGTTATTATTATTTGATTAATAATAAATTATTATAATTTGATGAATAATACTTTGATGTCGTCGAGGTACAGCGGCAACTATGGTTTCGAGTCATTTTTCTGATTTGCGTCAAGGGAGATGGCAGTACATGCTCGACGTGGAGCCACGGGGGAAGAAAGAAACCAAAAAATAAAATAAAAAATAAATATAAATAAATAAATAAAATATATTTTTAAAAATATTTTTAAAGATTACTTTTTTAAAAAATTATTCATTAATAAAAAAATATAAATAAATGAATAAAATATAAAAATATTTTTCCACGCCATTTGAAAGGACAACACCCTACAAATATTTTAAAAATATAAATAAATAAGAAAATAAATAAATACTTATTATTTTTATTTAAATTTATTATTATATAAATATTTCATTATAAAAAATATTTAGATTTATTTTTTTTCTTTTCTTTTTCTTTTTTTTCTTTTTCTTTTTTCTTTTTCTTTTTTCCTCGTCATTTCTCCTTGCCCTTCCTCCCAAACCCCCTACCGACCCGCCTCTGCCCCCTGGCCCTCGACCTCCCACAACCCCAGCCCCCCGACCCCCCACACCTCCTGATAAGTGGGGTTTTAAATTTCATAAAAATTTGAAATCATTTGACTCCCGAACATCCATCTGGAAAAACCTTACGTATTGACTTCTGCATCTGAAAATGGAATAATATCAAACCAGCAATTTGATTAATAATAAATTATTATTATTTAATTAATAATAAATTATTATAATTTAATTAATAATAATTGGACATCATCAAGGTACAATATGCGCTCTGTACGGAGTCGCAAGGAGAAAAGAAAGAAATCAAAAAAATATAATAAAAAATATAGATAAATAAATAAATAAAATATATTTTAAAAATATTTTTTAAAAAATATTTTTTAAAATTATTTTTAGAAAAAATATTTATTAGTAAAAAAATATAAATAAATAAATAAAATATAAAAATACTTATTATTTTTATTTAAATTTATTATTATTTAAATATTTCATTATAAAAATATTTAATTTTTTTTTATTTTTTTTCTCATTTTCTCGCTTCCCTTCCTCCCACAACCCCCCACCCCTCGGCCAACCTACCTCCCCACACCCCCCCACCCCGACCCCCGCATCACCCCCAACCACGCACCTTCACCCCCTCCCCCCGCAACCCCCTCTGCCCTTCTCCGATCGCACTCGATCCCCCGACCCCCGGCACCGCCCATGCCATCCCGACCGTGCATTTCCACCCCTCGCCATCCCCATCTATCCAATTTGTACCGCCCCCTAAACCCCACCACCTTCTCGTCCGTCTTTCATTTGCTCTCTATAAAAAAAAAAAAAAAAAAAAGAGAAATTTGGCAATTTCTGAAATCGCCGATGCAGTCGATGATTTTCTCTCCTCTTGTCATCTTGGCTCTCGGTGACCTCAGCATCAAAGTGGTCGTGAAATCGTCGGTGAATCGGTGATTTTGAGGTGGATGATAGTTTTAAAAATAAATTGGAGGGGGTAATTTTAAAAATAAAAAATAAAAATATTTAAAAAAAAAAACTCACGGGTCGAGCATTTTTCGAATCCACGTCAGAAATGCTGTTCAGCCACGCATTTTCTTTCATACTGCCAACCCGACACGGCTCACGGTATCAAAGCGGTTGCTTTTTTTTTTTTTTTTTTTTTTTTTTGGGCCTTTTCTTGTTGAGAAATGCTTCTCACACCAACGAATCAACCCAAATGAGACACCCAAGCCGATCCACCTGAAGGTAGGTCACTGAGAGCTGGGTGTCATTTGGGTCTGATCTGTCCGGTCCATTGAGTTTCCTTTTTTTTTTAACTTTATTTTATCTTTTCTTTCCAAGGCGGCCCAGCACGGAATCTTATGTGCTGTCATAAAAGTCAAAGAAGCGAAGCTTTTGAGGATAATTAGTGGAAGCCGTGAGGGGAAACAGATGGGAGTTGTTCAGCGGGAAGAAAGAAGCATTACCGTCGCCATCCGATCTCTGATGCGTGGTAAGAAAGGGTTTTAGAGTGGTTTAATTCTATGATCTATTTCAAAGTTTGTAGTTTGTTGTCCCTGTTTTGTGAATTCCATGACGTGGGAGGCCTTTGGAGGAAGGATGGATGTTGAATATTTTGAGATAGTTGAAGAAAATTGTCCAGGTGATGCAGGTGGTGCGGGACAACGTTTTGTTTGATGGTTTGAAGTGTGCCGAGGATGAGGAAAGAGTTGCAGATTTGCTTGTCTCAGAAGCAGATGGGATTAACTTTGCAGTTTTTCCATTGGGAATGGATGGCATTGGGAATTTTGTAATTAGGAATGGGTGGCTTGGGCAAGATATATCCTGCTTAGCCATCTTCAAGAATGATTAATTTTGATCATAATTTTATCATGATTTTATCTTCTTGGTAAATGAGTAATTGGAAAAAAATTTATGATAGTCCATCTGATTTAAGGGAAATGATATAAATTTTTGTCCAAGGACTGGATTGATGGTAGAGATGGAATCCTAGAAGACAAGCATTTGTATCTACAAGAAATTATTCTCCAGCTCATGTATTTGTTGTGCAACTCAACCTATTACTTCGTTGTATTAAAAGAGAAGAATTAAGAAGAGATCAGCAATTTGGTTGGCACCTATTGTTTATAGTTGTACTGTGGAAAGTATTGCTAGAAAGAAATCCTGCACAGGCTGTTATTGTTTTCAGTTGATTCAAGGAATCAAAGTTTCTTGGCTGGAGTGACCCACATCTGCTTCTAGTAAAAGATGATGGATGATGTATTGTACTTCATAAATGTATGCCTGCTTAGTTGATTATTTGTTGTACTCCTTTCATTTCAATTGTTGAATGAAATAAAACAATGGAAACCGATTTTCTTCTTTAAACAAAAAGTCCGGGTTGGAATCTTTTCATCAAAATATTACATTCCACATCTCAAATATAAATTCTCTTACTTTAAGTTGTGTTTGACTTGCATCATCACTATCAGAAAAATACATTGTCAAATAATAGAAGATTGTTTAACATATTAATCCGATTCAACTCTCCTTTTTTTGTTGTTTATTTTTGTACATGTCTTGATGCTAAGGAAGCATGAGCTTCAACATCTTTATTGAAATTATGAAATTAATGGAGCATTCAATAATATTGTAGTAACATTTTTCTTTCTTCACTGACTCTTGTTTGATATGCATTTCAATTTAAGCCACGAAATTTGTTCTGACGACTTTAAATATCAAGGGGAAAAAGGTTACCAGACCAGAAATAAAGGTCATTTGTTATTGCTCAAAGGTTTGCAGATTGATTTCTCTCATCAGCGCAATTGTTTACTGTCACCTGATGATGCACAATCATTAAGCTGGCATCAGGATTCTTGGGTATAAAATACCCACAGCCGAAGTCCTCAGCAGAATCAGCTCCAGGAGGACTCCGCCCGAACTCCTACGGGAACCAGGCTCCGATCGCAACATCAACTCTAGGAGGACTCCGATCGGACTCCTACGGGAGCCGGGCTCCGCCTACGACTCCAACTTCAAGGGGGACTTCGTCCGGACTCCTACGGGAGCCGGGTTTCGTCGCCAACGTCAACCGCCGATAAGATCCGTCCGGACTCCTACGGGAGCCGGACTCCGCCGACAACTTCAACCGCAAGTAGACTCCGCCCGAACTCCTACGGGAGCCGGGCTCCATCCTCAACATCAACTGCCGGTAAGCCTTATTCGGACTCCTACGGAAGTCGGACTTCGCCTTTGACTTTAATTGCAGGAAGACTCCGTCCGGACTCCTACGGGAGCCGGGCTTCATCCTCGACTCCAACGGCTGCAGACAGACTTCGTCCGGACTCCTACGGGAGCCGGACTCCGCGACAACTTCAACCGCAAGTAGACTCCGCCCGAACTCCTACGGGAGCCGGGCTCCGTCCTCAACATCAACTGCCAGTAAGCCTTGTCCGGACTCCTACGGGAGCCGGACTTCGCCTTTGATTTTAATTACAGGAAGACTCCGCCCGGACTCCTACGGGAGCCGGGCTTCGTCCTCGACTCCAACGGCTGCAGACAGACTTTGTCCGGACTCCTACGGGAGCCGGACTCCGCCGACAACTTCAACCGCAAGTAGACTCCGCCCGAACTCCTACGGGAGCCGGGCTCCGTCCTCAACATCAACTGCCGGTAAGCCTTGTCCGGACTCCTACGGGAGCCGGACTTCACTTTTGACTTTAATTGCAGGAAGACTCCGCCCGGACTCCTACGGGAGTCGGACTTCGTCCTCGACTCCAACGGCTGCAGACAGACTTCGTCCGGACTCCTACGGGAGCCGGACTCCGCCGACAACTTCAACCGCAAGTAGACTCCGCCTGGACTCCTACGGGAGCCGGACTTCGCACCTGATTTTGATTGCAGGGGACTCCGCCCGGACTCCTACGGGAGCCGGGCTCCGCCCGCGACTTCAACTCCGAGAGGACTCCGCCCAGACTCCCACGGGAGTCGGACTCCGCCCATGACTCCAACCTCAAGGGGGACTCCGCCTGGACTCCCACGGGAGCCGGGCTCCGTCGCCAACTTCGACTGCCGGTAAGATTCGTCCGGACTCCTACGGGAGCCGGACTTCGCACCTGACTTTAATTGCAGGGGACTCCGCCCGGACTCCTACGGGAGCCGGGCTCCGCCCGTGACTTCAACTCTGAGAGGACTCCGCCCGGACTCCCACGGGAGCCGGACTCCGCCCACGACTCCAACCTCAAGGGGGACTCCGCCCGGACTCCCACGGGAGCCGGGCTCCGTTGCCAACTTCGACTGCCGGTAAGATCCGTCTGGACTCCTACGGGAGCCGGACTTCGCACCTGATTTTGATTGCAGGGGACTCCGCCCGGACTCCTACGGGAGCCGGGCTCCGCCCGCGACTTCAATTCCGAGAGGACTCCGCCCGGACCCCCACGGGAGCCGGGCTCCGCCCACAACTCCAACCGCAAGGAGGACTCCGCCCGGACTCCTACGGGAGCCAGACTCCGTCATCAGCTCCGACCGCTGCCGAACTTCAGCCGACGGATCTGCACTCCCATGCAGGCCACAATAACGGCCACGATCCTGCTCCACTTCCTGCGGCGGATTTCGCGCAGCTCCATCACTCCCTGACAGGCCGCAGTAACGGTCACAGCACTGCTCCACTTCCTACGACGGATCTCGCGCAGCTCCACTACTCCCTAGCAGGCCACAATAACGGCCACGATCCTGCTCCACTTCCTGCGATGGATACCGCGCAATTCTCCCATCCGCTGGCAAGTCGCGACAACAGACGCCGCTCCACTCCCCGCGGCAGACTCCACGTGGCACACCCCGGTGATAGCCACGGGTCCACTCCACTACTCTTCGCAGCAAACTCCGCCTGACCCTGGGCAGCCCACTGCCAGACGGTTACAGATGTCGCTATCAGGCTACTGCCCCCTCCGCCTATAAAAGGGGCTCCAGATACGTTATTCAATAAGCTCTCATCTTTCATCTAAAAACTCTGCTAAATTCTCCGTTCGAGCACTCCATTCTTGTTGAGGCAGAGAACTGACTTGAGCGTCGGAGGATCTTGCCGGAGCAACCCCACCTCCGGTTTAGACTTCCTTTGCAGGTCCCGACGGCGACCGCGACTTTCTCGACTCCAGCTTCTCCGGCACAAGCGAATTTTTGCACCAACAAGGATGAACAGCCATTTGTTTTGTGACCCCAGTTCAGTACCCCAAAATTTGTAGCTTGGTAATGCACAACTTATTAGCCTTCAAGATGTTTTTCAATAGCAACAAATAATTCAACCTTAAAAGATCTCTACCATCCCATAGTAATTATGCTATTAAGCTTGCTTGACACTCAAAATTCATTTGAAGAGTAGCAAAGTTTTCTGGAGAAAATGGGCATTGGTCCGAACATGAGGCTCTTAATCCTGAAGGCTTTCTGCAATGAAGATAGGAGGGAAGGAGTTTTGATGGTTGAATTCGTTTTCCAGTGATCTTCCAGTGGTTTTAGCTCCCGGTTCAAGGGAATCAGTGGTACTAGATTGTATTATTTGCCAACATCCACCGGCAGGTAAGCTAGAGGCTTTGCTTTCTAAGAACTCGTTTGCCATTCCAAATTGCATGGGCGGTCATTTGTCTTGATCTTCCCTGTGGGTAAGAAAGATCATTGGAAAAGAAGACCTCAATTCCTATAGATCTTTTTTTCTTCCTATAGCCCAAAAGCTAAGGATCTAAAATGGGTTTGGATAGAGTCTTAGGAAATGCAAGATGAATAGATCAACAAGCTTGATTTCTATAGGATTTTTAGTCCAATTCCATGGGCATATCCAAACAGGCCTTTTTTTGTTTATTTTTCTTTGGTTGCCTTAAGCTTGGTGTGGCTACGGGCTAGCCCATCAGAGAAACAACATGCTGCTCCATGCACCTTGGCTTCATTTCCGCCCTTGCACACCCCTGGCTTTCTTGGCTGACTTCGCTCCTTCAGGTATAGAATAGTGGAAGTAGGACTTTGGATTGATTCGAGCCTCCAGAACATTTGTCCTTCACCTATTAGAATGGATGAAATTATGGTTTCCATTCGATTCAGACCTTCAAATGTTTCATGACTCTGAGCCAAAGTACCTTTTAGAGGGAACACTTTTCAGTTCCCCTCAACCCGTCGCCAGTTAGAGGAAATTAATTACATTTTCAGGGTGAAACAAGTATCCAACTGCATTTTCCTTCCCTAATATCCACCGTGGCTGCCAGGACTCATCGAGGTACATGCATCACCATGTTACATCGCAACACAAACTCGCATCCACACTTCCTATCCAAAAACATCAGAGGCCTAAGGAAAGCAGCAATCTAAACACACTATTTGGAAGAAAATGTATATAGCAGCGCTATATTGGGTATGCACAATATTTACAAGGAAAACAGACGGCTGAATGGTTAAGCTGTTAGACCTCAAAGCCTGAGCTTTCAACCACATCCATTAGAAAAAAAATTCTGAAAATGTACCACTCTAGATGCCACCACTGTCAAAATTCTATAATAGAGCATTGTAGATCATTGCAGGATACCAGGATCCAACCAAACCCCAAAGAACTCCATGCAGCGAGTAGTTTTAGGTAGTAGCAGTCATACGATAGTGTTACCATATGCATTCTGTAACGTGTGGATCCCTTAATGGATACAAAGGGAATAAACAACAGCTGCAAGGAAAGTGAACTTGGTGACTTCAGAATTTAATGTCCGAATTTTCTCCATCTTTCCTTTGACAGCAGGTTTATATTTTTTATGGCGGCTGATGTTACCACAGACTGCAAGTATTCGAGCATAAATGCAGCGGACCACGCAAAAATATCCAACCTCAAAAGGACGTACACAAATTTATAACCACCATGAAAAGTTTTCAACTTCAAGCCCCCATCCTGCAAATACATGACATCTGCACAAATTTTAACCATGGATTTCACAATCAAATGCAAAAGAGGAAATCATCTTCCATCCATAAGAGGTGAGACCCCAGTACCAGAAAACCCTCAGCAAAAACCCAAGGAGATGTGACTTCCATTTCAAATTTTCCTTGTTGCTGCCCTTTGATTGTATTCATGCTTGATGAGATTGGCTCTCAGCAACATTGCCCTAACATCTCTTTCAAATTCAACACCAGTTTGTAGGACACGCTGGAACGTCGTATTTCTTTGGTCAGCATGCCTTGCATAAAGAATTTTGTTGTGCGAGTCTATCCGGGCCTGCAGATATTCCACAAAATTAATTTAACATAGCTGAAATAACAACGATAATGCTGATATTCTAAAGTTAAACTACGATTTAACAGCTCATCTGAGAAATAATTCCGATCAAGCTATGAGTGAACATAAAGCACAAGCATTTCTATACTGGATGAGACTTAAAAACAGAAAAATGCTATCTTACTTGAATCTGGTTGTCGGTGATCAAAGCTTCGAGTTCTTTCTCCAACCCAGCAACACCAGTTTTAAAGGCACTGGCCATTGTGTGAAGATCCACAGAAATGAATGGATGTGTATACTGGATGATAGCTTTGTGGCGAATTTGAGTATAGAGTGTTTCAACATGATCATGTAAATGGATATCCAGCAAAAGGTTTGGTTTAAGGTTCTCTAGATACTCCAGACATGAAGCATAGTGACTGCAGCGGAACATTTTTGTGGTTAGAAACAATAAAAGTCTCACAAAAAAGAAGAATATGAAATGCTTTGACAGACAGCAACTTTCACTCCACGAAGCTATAATGTATCATTTTAAGAAGCAAATGTCATTAAGGTTACTTGCAGGTGAGCATAGTCAGGTGAAAGCCATGATAAGCAAATTATTAATGTAACTGTCATGATTCTAAATTTTGGCAATAATATATTCAAGAAACAAACTTGAAGAATTTGATGTTTCTAGAGGAACATGGTACATATTTCTGATTTTTCTATAAACAGAAAAATCCATATCTGATCTATTTGTAGTGGAACACATGTAAAGAAGTCCTAGTTCAATTAGGATCTGCATTATTTTTTGTAATAAATTAAATACACATGCGTAAGATATTGACAGATTCAGAGGGATCTTTTTGATACACTGGTTCCAACCTCTCTCTCTCTCTCTCTCTCTCTCTCTCTGCTCTCTTCAACTCTCCTTATTTTCATACCCTGCAAGATATTTTCTCATATCTGAGTCCTGCAACAGATACATTCATAATCTAGCAATCATTATTAGCGCTTTTCACTATGTTCACCCTCTTAAACATAGATTCCGACAAAATCTTAACCACCTAACAACAAGCAAGCAAGATCTGCCCAACAACAGATTGCTTTTAAGGAGGCATGAAACAAATTTGGGTATGAACATAATGATAGAAACTATAATCTATGGTTAACTGGCATAATCAATGAATATGTACGTCCATGCACGCATGCACGCACGCACACATACATACATTTCTGGTACTTGCCACAAGAATAAAGATCAACTACAATTGCAATAACTAAAGTGGAATCACACATATACACAATAATTAAGAGGAAATACTTGCAATAACTACAGTGGAGCCAAGTCCATCGGCCATACTATGAGGTTATGGTAGACATTACTTCAACAAGATTAAATAATGCACAACTATTACAAAGAACAATTCAGAATTATGCTAGGAAGCTAAATGACAGTTAATAGGTAACTCATCTAAGGCTTTAAAGAAACGAGAAAGAACCAGCACCTGCTCTTTGCTGACTCAGAGAGAAGATACAAGAGAGAATCATTAAAGATGGATATGTGCATCTTAAGAAATAAATCCAAAATTCAGTGGACACACTATGCAAATTGAGTAGAAACAAAGTTGAATAGCAGGCTTCGGTCAGGACTGACAGCCATGAGATACAATAGCATGCACGATCATAAATTACTTTGGACCATTATATACAAGATTGAATCTGATGAAGACAGATCTAATGAAAACTGATGCCTAATGGATGAAGTAACGAAGTGATTTGATTGATGAAATCCTGAGTTTATAAGAAAACAAGAAGGGATGCAATGTTGAGAAGTTTCATGCACACAAGACAAGCCTCATAGAGACAATGTGCCTATGTGGTATAACTAGGAGGATCAGAGTGAGAAATAAGTTATAACAAAGAAAATATAAAAGTTTTGCCAATGAAAGAGCAGTAGAGAATTGAGTCAATTGACAGAAATGGTAAGCAAGCATGCAACAGAATTTTGCAATCCAACTAGAAAAAAATGCTCAAACTTATGAACAGGTCACGGAAGAAAATAGGATGGACATGGCATTCGAAGGATACAGCTGACAATTTCTTTTTATTCTGAATTCTGTTCTTTTAATTTACATATTTGTAGCATTTAATATGAAAGTACATCCTAAGTTAAACTATTGTTCACAAAGGTCAATCGTGTAAAAATGTTAACCTAAAATGGTTAGGAGGGCCAATTCGGACTGCATCTAGTTGTTCAGAACCAGATATTTTTTTAAGTCCCTGCCAAACCTGAAGACAGAGAAAGTTGGACAAATGCATTTCCAGCTTAAGCAATTGCATCATGAACAGCACTCCAAACTAAATGCCAAAAATATCCACAAATATCATAATACAAATACTTAGGATAAATACCTTCACCCTCTAAATTCCATAAAAAGATTTTCACCATGATTTCTGATTTTTTTGTGTTTCTTCATTCACCATATATGCAAGACATGAATTCCTATCAATGCTAATATAAGATTTTCCAATGAACTGCAACTTAATTAAATCATCAATAATGGACACAAGCAATCACATAATCCAAACCCATATGACAACCCCTATCTAGTCATGGATCTTCTTATTTCAATGCTCTTTTCACCCTAGCAGTTTTGCTTTATCCAAGAAAGAGAAAGAAGCAAGGACAACCAAACTGAACCAACATTAATTAATAAAATGTTGATTTAGAGACTTAATACTTAGTGTTGGAAAAGGACTCAGGTGCTGACCACAACAGGCATTCTGGCCAGCATGTGCTGTGCTGTGCTGATATGGAACAACCAGCACCTGACATCTATATACCAGTTGAACTGCCCGGTGCCAATCCACTAGTGTCTAAACACCTATTTTTTATTTGTCATTTGAAACTTGTGGGGAAGGCTTTCTTCTTTTTTTTTTTTTTTACTGGGTGGGATTCTCGGTGAGGTAAACACCATGTGCAATAGGTGTACATTAAAATAATTTATCAAGTTCCAATGAAAAATGTGCCTTTCAATATGCTTGACATGAAATATCATCATTCTTCATCATCTATATATGCTAACACATATAGACACACACTTGATTGAGAGACTAGATGACCACATCAAAATGACATTTTAATGCATCAAATTTGGCCCAATCTAACTACAAATAGATTTAAAATAATAAATTTTTAAAATGGAATAAGACCCTGTTCTCAACCAAAACTGGCTGTGGCAATGTATGTGGGCTGGTGTTCTGGCAAGTGACCAGCATGTTTGTATATGTTAGAATCTAAGGACTTTTGGATTAGAAAAAAATGAATCTACATCATCAACATAACCGTTCAACAAATGATAGGCAAAGGAAAAGAATGCTTCAAGTTTCAGCAAGGTAAAAACTCCTCAGATCAGGAATGGAACTCAGGCCAGTATTTCCTCAAATTTCCTGCAACTTCAAAATGATTACTGCAAAACCTTCCTATATCTTCTCATACAACACCAAAGCATGAAGGAAGTTTATCTTTTGAAGTAAGACTTGCTGAAACCTTGGGATATCGTCTCTTTGGGTGAAGGGATCAGGATATCAAATAAACTCTCAGAATCACATTAACAACAGAGTTGCAGCATGAAAAAGGAATGCCCCATTTCCTCATCCTTCAATAAGACCCTTCTAGCTACATAACCAACAACGGGCAAACCTTCCAACGAGAGCCATCCAATCAGAAGCACATAACTTATAAGAAATTATAGGCCGTGAGCTTCTTTTCATATTAGAAAAAAGTGAGAAAGAAAATTGAAGTAAATCCACAAAAGAAAAGAACAAAAGCAGAGGCTTTTGCATTTCATTAATATATTTTTGGAGTTATCAGAACCACCACAAGGAGCAATCCATATATCAAGTTTGGTTTTCTTTCCTAAACGTACATAGCTTCAAAAGATAGGTAGCAACTATGTCCCAACACTAGTGGTCATTCACCAAAAGCATCATGGTCAATGACTAAGAAGAAAGAAGTCCAGGTCACATAAGAAATCATGCTGGAAGTAGTTCATTTCCTTAATCATTCCAGCCTTAAATATTTATAGTCATTATTTTACATCGAACGTAGCATACCCTCTCCAAGATCACATTCCTGCCCCTAACCCTGCTTCCTAATTTGTCCAACACATATTAAATAGTTAAGTAGCATCTAATGAAACACGAGTCTGCCAAAAACAATTCTTAGTTTTAAGAAAATTATCGCTAATGTTTTATCATACTTTTGAAACATTTTTTCATAGAAATATTCAAAATGCAATAACAATATGAGTACATTGAAATTACTCTATAAATTTTAATACTGTTTTGTTCATGTGTTCCCAAGGATCTTCCATGTCATAATTTTTAATTTGAGAGTTCCATTTCCCCACTCTTGCACTGCTCTGAGAACCGAGCCCTGTGTATCTAAGCCCAACTAACAAAACCAAACAACCTAAAAGATGCTTCTGAGAACTGAGCCCTGTACATCTAGTCCAATGACTAAACCAAACAACCTAAAAGATGCTTCAGGTAAGCATAAAAACACCACTCCCAAACTCCACCTTTAGAGTAGATTCAACTAAAAACTTGCTACTAGAAGCATTGTTTATTTAACCAATTTAAAAATTATTTATTAAAAAGAACGAGCATGTCTAGTTAAATTTGACAGAATAGAGATGAATATATTTTGGTTTGAACTACTAATTAAATGCATTCAAGAAACTTAGAATGTATAAATACATGTACTTTAGGTTGTGTTCCTTTATAATAATATTGATAAACATGACATAGAATAGTTTATTAATACAAATTCAAAGAAGATCTAAGCTGTGCGCATGCATGTGTGCATGCACATGCATGCGGGCATGTGCATGTGGGTGCACATGCGTGAGTGCGTGCGTGTGATAAACATGACATAGAATAGTTTATTAATACAAATTCGAAAAAGACCTAAGCTGTGTGTGTGCATGCATGCATGCACGCACATGCACACGCATGCGTGTGTGATATGACATAGAATAGTTTATTATACAAATTCAAAGAAGATCTAAGTTGTGTGCATGTGTAGTTTATTAATACAAATTCGAAATAGATCTAAGTTGCGTGCACATGCGTTTTTGTGTGTGCACGCGTGGAGGGGTGTGCGTGTGCGTGCACGTGTTCATGCGTGTGCAGGTCAGCATAGATAATGGTGGGATGTGATGAAGGTTGAAGTGAATCCTGGCCCACAATGCCACCAGAATGCGAGGCATTGTTATTGCATAGACGAGATGAGGTCTAGTCTCCTTAGTGACAACATATAACCAAAACAAAAGCAAAGGTTAAACCATATCCTAGCATATTGTTCTCATGCTTGGGCATAGCCAAGATTTGAGTGAGCTTCTTCAATAATATGTTAGAAGCACCAGATTCATGTCTGTTAATATTAAAATAGTTAGATGTGTTTGTTGCAAGCCGAATAGTGGAAGATTTCAAGAAACAGATGAGTCAAGCTACAGGAAGTAAATATACACATGGTGTTGAGAAGATGCTTACGGACATTTAGTAAGAATTATTTATCATCTAACTCTCTACCTCCTCCAAGTGAAAGGCAAACAGTATCTCCAAGAGGATTTGCAAAAAAAAAAAAAAAAAAAAAAAGCACCCATGTAAATTTCAGCATGGTGTGAAAAAGAGAGCAATGATGCATGTAGGCAATTCTGTACACATTGTTTCATTGCATGGCAAAGAGGATGGCCAGCACCCCCCCCCCCCCTTCCCTCAAAAAACCAAACGGAAACACATCAACGAATCATGAAGGTACACTATTATATATTTATATTCAAAGGGTCATCAGGAGAAAGGCTGCTCAGGATATTTAATTTGCAAAATCTCGTAGCAAAGATACTTTTCAAACCCTAATTGGATTGAAAGCATTGAATGTCTTAATTACCAACTATCAATGTTTGTAGAGACCCAAAAGAAAAGGGAAAAAAATCAAAATTCGGTCTTTACCATTCTATTCTCAATCAAACAGCATATGTGGTAGTTGCTCAAGAAGAGGTAAGATGTTATTCAACATAAATTCTTTCATCCAAATGCTCCTCTTATTCACTTAGGCAATGTGAAAAAAGAATTTCTAGAAGAATCATTTATGCTCCCACACTATAGATTCTTTTGACACATAATACATTTTCTGCATAATGTTTGAATGTCTCACCACCACGTGATGGCTCAAATGCATATACACCTGCCACCTAGTAGTTAAATAGAAGCCTGTCTCCATCATTGTAATTTTCACAGCTTGTACTTGCTTAAAGAAACACATACCCAAGCCAATCGCGTATATTTAACACATTCCCCATGCTAAGTCCTTCACCCTTAATTCAAAGTCCCTCTTGATATCCTCCACCCCATTAGCTTCATGTTACCAATATATGGTGCTCTCCATCCTTCCAACAAAAACTAATTTTATTAGCCTTTTAATCATTCAAACAACCATTTCAAGCATGGCAACTGCCACGATTGAACCACAAGTCACTAACATGTGAGCCAATGTTCATATGATATACTAGAGGAATAGTCACCCACCAACAAGGCTTAACATGGAATGAATTCCTCACATATTTCTCTCCACTTCATACTCTTTAGAAAAACATGAAATGAGAAAAAGAAAGATTGTAGAAGAAAGAGAACATTTTTTTAAAAGAAAAAAAGATTGACATGAAATATTACATTATTTAAAGAAATTAATTATGATGCACATGGAGATGCATGATTGGTAAACACTTCAGATTTGGGCATGCTTACTATGGTCTTAACTTTGAAAAGCCTAATTATTTTTGGTATTAATCCTAATTATTTATATATTTACACTTCTATGTTTTATTCATATTTTCTATGTTTATTTAATATTTTGTTATTTATTATTTACTATCAACTATTTTATTTAATATAATATTTATCTAACATATTTTATCTTTTCCATTCAATATTATTTAAAAATTTAATCATATTTTTTTTATTTAATATGATATCATTAATATCATTTTCTTTTTATTTTTTATTAATTAAAATGTTGTTTTATTTATATTTTATATCTTCAACCAAATATTTTATTTTAATTTTAACCTTTCATGGTAATATTTTCTATTTTTAATTTTGTTTTCATTCATTTTTATTTTAAATTGAATATTTTATGTTATTTATTTTAGTCAATTTTTAATATTTACCTAAGATATTTTTAGCTTTTCTTAATAATATTTAACAGTTTAAATTTCTATATTTATTTTTCTTTAACATGCATTGTGCCATACCCATTTGCTAATATATGATACATTATAAACTTTTGAGTAATAATTGATACTACTTGATATTTCACTATTTTCTAATAAAAAATATTTTAAATTATATATTAATTAAACTATTTTTAACATATACCATAGTCATCAATAGTTGATTCATATAAAAATATATCATTAGTAACTATTTTATATCATAATATTACTAATTAGTTTATTACCAAAAATATCATTCATTTCCATTCCATGGAAATGACCATTCCTTCCATGTTTGCATGGAATCACAATTCTTTCAAAAGGAGGAATCCTAATTCCAAAACGAATTTGTGATTCCATCCTCTATTGTCGTACCAAAGCAATGGATCCTTGACCTATTTTATGGTCAATGTCTACGAATAACTATGAAAGATTAAATTAAAATAAAATATTTGATTCAAGATTCAAAATATATTTATTGTTCATTAACATGCATTAAGCAATGCCCATTTGCTAGCATATAACATAAGGTAAACTTTTGAGTCATTGTTGATAACACTTGATATTTCACTATGTTCTAATAAATAATATTTGAAATTATATATTAATTAAATTATTCATTTTTATTATATATCATAATCATCAATGGTTGATTTATATAAAAAGTATATCATTTGTTAGACCATAAATATTGTTAATTTGTTTATTACCAAAAATATCATTTATTTCCATTTTCATGGGGACCAATCCTCCTTGTGTATGAGTAGAATCGTCATTCTTTCAGATGAAGGAATCTTGATTCCAAAGAAATTGTGATTCCATCCTCTATTGTCATATCAAACATTAGAATGAGGCCGAAGTTGAAATCCCCATTCCATTCCAATCCTCATTCCAGTGAACCAAACATAGTGTAAGAATCCTGCACATGACAAAGCAATGGATCCTTGACCAATAAGTCATATGTCTAGGAAAAGCAAAAATTCATATGAATAAAACCCATAAGTTATACCCTTAAATGGTGTTCCGGATAATTTAGATTAAAATGGCTTCTACAGATTTAAATTTCAATAGAACCTCGAAGCAAAGTTGATTTCCAGTGTGAAGTTAATTGGAAGTTAACTAAAACAAACCACCACTTGGAAAACAAATAAATAAAATAGTATCATTATAGGAACCAACAAGGAAAATAAGGAATCTAATCTTAACCAAAAATTCTTTAGAATCTATTGGTCTACTTTTATGGACCATTATCCATGGTACCAGTTTAGTTTAAATCATGATGGTAATAATGCCTCTATCCTGTCTAAGCACTTTCAAGTCATGGAAACTTGATCTAAACAAAAATATCTCGTGCATCTAACAAATTCAAGAAATGAGTTTTATAAAAGCACATTCAAACCACAAAAACTTGGTCTGCACAAAAATCTCATGCATCTAACAAATTCAAGAAATGAGTCTTGTAAGGCATTAAGAACCATGTGCAGTATAGATGAAACAGACTCAAACTACAAATTATGGTCCTGAGAATAGAGCATCCTAATCGGGTCCAAAAATAGCGAAAAAAGATCTAAACATAAACAAACATCCAATGTTAGACCCCATTAAAAAAAAAAAAATCTAGATCAGCTCGCCAGACATTTAATCATTTCGTAACATATCATTGGCAATTTCACATGACTAAAAACCTTTCACATTATGTCATCATATAATTAGAAGATATACACCTAGAATTGACCATGAAATTATGCATTGAGACATTGCTTTGCAGAAACCAAGCAGAAAACATTAGGATTACCTGACAACAACCCAGGTAAAAATTCAGCAATTTCACATGAACAAGAATTGGTCATATCATGTCTGTAATTACAGAAATACATCTAGAATTAACCACACAATTATGCACACAAGCACATTCTTGGAAATCAAGAGCACAACATTCAAATTCAGTGTGTTTGTGTGTAATTTCAAATGAACAAGAATTGTGCACATCATGTGTGTGCGCATGTATGTGTGTGGGTGTGTAGGGGCAAGTGTGTGTCCACACGCACGCGCACATACACACATATGCGATGAAATGAAAATAAATCAATCGATACAAGGGGAAAAAAATCAACATCATGCAAGCAATGTTGACTAAATCCTCTTATAATAAGAAAAAAGGTACAGAATTTAGTGACAAGTAAAATATTTATATCGTCTCATGAATAGCATTTTAGACTCTTCATACCTTTCATGGAAGGAGATATGATTTTCTTTGTTTTCTGTCAACATTATAGGTACATAAGCCAATAACAACTTCAACAAAACCCGTTTGTTGCTTCCATTCTGCTCATCCTATGATACTTCAGTACAAGTATATAACTAATCAACGATCCAGAATAAAAAATAACAAAATCCTTTTTTCTCTATAGATCTCTCACATAGCTCTTGTCGATCTCTACACCAAATAACCAAAAAAACAAAAGAAAAAAACAAAAAAGGCCCCATTTTTTGAGCCTTTATTATAACACCATAGACACTAGGTTTCTAACATACTACCTCATAAGTGCTTTCAGAGCCCCTGAAAGAGGTCTCTTCCTACAAAAGGACCAAAAGAACATGTAAATGATCTTCTTCAACCCAACCTATGCTCTTTTCTCTATAAGGACTCAAAAGATTTTGCCAAATAACATACCAAACCAAGAATGTAGTATCTTTAAAAAAAAAATCAAAGCATCATTGTGATACCTCTATATGACTTTGTGTTAGGATATAATTGTGGTTTTATAAACTTCACATATGAAGAAGAAGGTTACAACTAAAATCTAATTGCAATATTTTGTTTGACAAATCCCATCATGCATGGTTCTGGCCCTAAATTACTGCAACTCAGTATTGGCAAATCTACATTTCTACACTATAGATTGATAACTTCTCTTTATCCTCCATAATAGCATCCACGTGTTATAAAGTCAAAACATCATGAATTATATTACATAACTACATTTGACCCACAACTATAAACTAGAAATATCAAAATAGAGTTAGCATATATTCTTGTGGTATTGACCTCTTTAAGATATCAAGTTTGACAATTTCCATGAAAACTAGCATAACAAGCTATAATATTTTCAATAAGTGTTACAATAGATGAAGTTTTAAAGGACTAAGAGCAAAGGCTACATGTTCTTGTAAATGCCTAAATAAATCACATGGAAAAAAATTAGTTAACACCATGTCAGACATATAGACATCATAAACACTGGTGTATCATATGTCAACATAAGATCACCTTCTATGGGCCTGTATTGCATCATATCAAGAATGACAATAAAAAACAAATCAACTAACCAAAGGCTGAATTGCACATAATCTAAAACTCAAAACATCTGGCCTTGACCAATTTTTTTCTTTGAGATGCTTTACAAAAATCCAGAGCTGCATTTCAACAGAAAAATCTAAAGACTGAAGGCACAAAATGTAGCAAACCTTTGCTTGACAGCTAATGATCTTGCCTCAGATCCCAGAAACTAGCATTTGCATTGGCACTAATGACGATGTTGACTAAAATCAATGATCAATATTTTTCTTCCTTCTTCTTATCTACTACATATGTTGTAATATCAGTTTACCGCATAACTATAAAATTTAAAATGGTTAAAAAGTTTCCTTACCATGAGAAAAATCAAAATTAAATTAAATAATAAATGCATGTCTATGTGTGTTGCATGTGTGTGTTTATGATGATGTTCAAACATTTGCAAGGGGAACTAGCTGACCACCATATGAACATCACATTCTTGATTTTGCACAAAGATATAAATCGTAGATCAATAAGACAACTACCAACAGAACTAGAGTGGTAACACAACCCAGATAAGAAGTCATTGATTATTTTCCTATTGATACTAATTTACCAACCATCATATATTAATCTTCATCATATCAGTAAATTTCTGATTCCGTTATTATTGTTTATCGGAGAAATTAGTCAATAAAAACATAAAAATAAAAGGACAACTCATAAATAACAAGGGAAAATAATACCACTTTCAAAGTAGACAGGTTAATTAATTTGTAAGAAGAAAAGGAAATATCATTATACCTTGCATAGAAGTCATGTATAAGCTCCCTTACTTCAGGCACCAACTCTAAGAAATTTCGAAAGTTAATGTTGTCAATGACTTTGCTCTGGCAAAAATTAGGGCAGCTAATTAGACTTTGATTCAGAAATGCAAGCTGCAATAAATGAAGAAAACAATAAAAAGATACTGCAAAAATAAAGAAACAAGCAGAAAAGAGATGCCTTCAGCTCCGATCGGTCAAAAGATGAAAGTGCACAAAGTCCACCATATGTAGCAACATCTTGGGGTGCTATCACCTCTGTATAGTTGTTCCCTAGTTCAGGTCCAGTTTCCAAAAACTGCATAAACAACCAGAGTTGTAAACGTTCGTGGTTAAATATTTTATATATTTAACCAAAGAAGCAATAAATTGCCCTCTCAACTTGCAATGGTGGAACATAAGATTTATAAATAGCTAAACAAAAGCACATGAAATAAACTGTTAAAAAAAAAAAGCTGACAAATTTTAAAGTCAAGAACCAGCTTCTACTAGAGGGTTTCAAAGATTGACCTGATATGTCAGCAAAATTCCAAGTTCCCGTTTTGTAATTGTCTTATAGAAACATGTGCAATAAACAAGGCTCTTGAACAACAACAATGACTAAGAATTGACTCATAAAAATGCTGGCTTCATCCAACCCAAGTACTACATGAAACTATTTTCTGTAACTAAAAGGGGATATTCCCCCAAATGATTCACCATCCTAAATTCACAAAGCATTAATTCTGTGGAATTTCTTTTCAGCTTAAAAAAAAGCAAATAACTAAATCACTAGTCTTAACTGATGATATGAAAACTTGTAGGCAGTTACGAAGTCCAACCAATAAAGGATGATTTTTTTGCCTGCTACTACTGAGCATTATTTGCAACAACCTGCTATGTGTTGTACTTTCGTTAATATTCATTCCATATATTTAGAGTTGTCACATGAATCTAGGATGTACTTTTTTTATTTTAACATGATCTGCAAATTATTGTTAAATATACCTTGTTATTCTTAAATATGGCCTTCCATTGAGATATCACTTGCGTAGCCATAGAATAGAAGCTCGGGCATATAAAATCCAAATATCCCAAGCCAAAATGATGGTTCAAAACATTAATGGACAAAGCATTGGGGAAGCAAAGATTGTGAAAAACTGACCTTGCGAGCAGCAAGTTTATACTTCTTTGCCTCCAAGTAAGCCAACCCTGCAGCACATCGTAGTTTTGCAACTGTGACAGCGTCCAGCATGTCTGGTGTTTGCTCAGCTTTACTAACATAATTTGAGACATGCATAAACTGGCCCAACTCAATACTGACCAGAATCACATTCAAACACATGTGAATAATGTGCTTGGAAGTAGTGCAATAATCACGGGTACGAACATAATTCTTAAATGCATCCCCAAGCTGACCATGAGCATAATAGAAATCTCCAAGATCATTGTAACCCATTCTGATGCTCTCCTTGATCAAATTTGTCTGCACATTGAAGTTTAGGGTGGAGTTAATGGTGACACTTGCGCAGAAAAAAAGAAAAAGAAAATCATGTCATATGCTTTTGCCTCTAAATTGGTGGGAATCATGTATCTATCATCAAGATAATAAAACAAAGTCCGCTTTTTTCCGGGAAAAAATTGCTCGTAATCAAAATTTAGGAGTAAGTTATGGGAATCTGCAAAGAGGTGAAAGCGAGAATTTTTCTTCAAATGAAAATAAAGTAGGTAAGGTCCTTGGATCTCTAAATTGCGTGGTATTCATGAATGTCAAACTAATCCCAAAAAATGCAATATAATAATGTGAAGATCGCTTTTATCATGGGGAAAAAGTACACTGCGAATAAGATCTAGGAGCGAGCAATTGAAATATCCGAAGAGGAGATTTTTGCCCGATTATTTTATAAATTTAACAGCAATAAGAAGAGGAACAAAAATTGCAGGAAGGGTACCTTATAGCCATTGAGCTCGTTCTCGAGCTTGTCCTTGCGCTGCTCGGCACGGCGGTCAATGCCGTCGGCCCAGGCCTGGTCGAGGTCGTATTGGGGACCAAGGCGCCCGGCGATCTTGCTGGCAACCTCGCGGTAGAGTTGGGAGTCCTCGCCCTTCTTGATCTCGTCGTACGCGAGGCGGAGGGCCTCGAGCTGCATGCCCTCGTTGCCGCAGCGGTCGGCGATGAAGAGCAGCCGAATCACCTTGGTCCGGCCGGTGTACAGCGATCCGTAGGCCTCCACGTCCATCTGCTCGCCACCCATCACCGCCTTGCTCCCCCGCTGCTGCTGGCCATCGCCGCCGCCGTTGGAAAACATCGGCTCATCGCCCATCGGCCCCGTCACCCCCTCGTCGTCGCCGTCCATCTCCGCCGCCGCTTCCTTCCTCGGGATTCTAGCCTCCGGCGGAGCTCCGGCGCGATTTCGCAAAACCCTAGCAGAATCGCAGGAGGGCCGGAAGAGCCTGTTTCTGCCCCGGGTCTTCTTTGGTTACGTTGCCGACTTCAAAAAAGGTTGGGTTGGTAGCGGGACTTTTCGGTTGGGCTGCACAGCTGCCAAGCTACACACCGTATATACTTACCACATTAACTCATTTAGCATCCCTTTCAAATTTTTAAATTTTCAAAAATAAAAATAAAAATAAAATAAAATAACTTAGTTCTATTTTACTTATAAATTTTGAAAATATGAATAATTTTAGTGTGATAAATATGAAGATGGTGGGTGAGATAGTAATAATGATGATGGTTACAGTGGCGGTGATAATAAAATATTATAAATATAATGCCAGTGACGATAGAGACATTGATAATTTGATAACAGCAATAATAATGTGATAAGCTATGGTTGCGATAGCAATGCGATAAAAATTGTAGCGGTGGCAATGATGGTGGTGACGATACTGAATAATAATGATGGTAAAAGAGACTATATCAGAGGCAACTGTGATGATCATAATAGAAACTATCGAGGTTATGTGGTGGTGATGATGAAAATAACAACAATGATGATGAAGATAATGGTGATAACGACAATGATGATATAGTAGAATGAAGATGGTAGTATAGTAATGATCGGGTGGTGTATATGATTATAGTAACGATGGTAGTGATGATGGTGGTGGAGGTGATAGCGATGATGATGGTAGAATGGTAGCAACAGTGAAGTAGTGTTGATAATAGTGGTAAAAGGCATAAATTTTTTAAAATAATAAAATAAAAATTTTTATTTCTATTTTAGAAATGATAAAAATATTTTTACAAAATAGAAAAAAATAATAGTGCCAAATATATTTTTTGCCACTGTAACAATCTCCAGAACTTCATCAAAAAAGAGTTAGCCAAAAAGTATTATTTAGGTTTCTTAATCTTGTTTAAACATCCAAGATCTTTTCAGTAAATAATCGATGTGGAATTAGTATATGCATGCACAAATCCCACATACTTCATATGTTTAAGCCCCAATATTCTCATTAAGCTAAAGATTTAAATCTATTTATATCCAATTACAACTGCCACAAATTTAATTTAGACCTGTGCTATAGCATACTCTAGTTCATATGGGCCTAGTCCACTCTAATATCATTGGTAACAATGCATGACCTTATCCAAAAAGATTATCTAGAAACTATCATTTGAATTCTTTAGCCTTTCATAAGATTTCAAGATCTATCCGATAAATAAGCAATATGAGATTAAATATATGTCCACATGAATTCTTACGCCGTGGTTTCTATGATTTTATCTTTCACAAATAAAGAAATAAAAGTGATGCCAAAGAGACCCTTAGAGTTTTATTATATTTTAAGGTGTAAAGGAGCAATTAAAAAATATGTTTCTTCTTCTAAAAAAAGTAAATGTAGATGTGTGTGTATATATATATATATACATGGGTACTGGACCGTGCCTAGCATGGCCCGACCTAGGCCCATCGGGTCAAGGTCCAAATGGCCCGTGCCAGGCATGGCTCATTTAATCCAAACTTCGGTCTAGCACGACCTTAGACTCGAAGTAAGATGGATTGTACCAGGCTCAGTAGCCTATCTGGCATGTGGGCCTGATGGGCAGTCCTTTTCTTTTTTTAAAAAAAAATCAGTCCAAATGGGTCGTGCTTGATATGGCCCGTTTAAGTCTTTTACGGGTCGTGCCAAGCACGACCCATTTAGCACCGTTACGAGCCAGACCTAGCCCATAACAGTTAAATCTTCTTTTTTTTTTGGATTGATAACGATTATTTTTGGGCTTTTTACAACAACCATAAAACAGCTAATTTGAGAAATATTTTGAAAAAATAAAAATATTGGATCCCTATAAATACCCCCTCCTCTTTCATTTTCACCGCACCAAATCAGCTCTCTTTTCCTTTTCTACTACTACTTTTCTTCTAGCAATATTTAGTAAGTATTCAATATTTAGTAATTAACAAGTATTCAAGTGCTATACAAGTGAAGGATTAGTCCATCTATTGGAGCCTTCGAGATCTTTGTTAAGATCCTGAGAAAGAGTGAGGAGCACAAGAGGAAGCTCACAAGTCTCCACCTATAGCCTACCTCTACTCAATTTTTTTATTTGATAATTTTTTTATTTTCATAACTCATATTTAGATATTACATCTTTTGATGAGAGTCATTTTGGTATTTTCTTGATTTTAGAGAGAGAAAAAACTACTATTTTTGCTCCATTTGAAATCAATGCTGAAGGTCAAGGCTCTGCCTCTTTTTTCGTAAGAGGACTAGTACTGTATGGAATGAATTTGAAAGAGTTATGGTAGATAGAGTTTTAAAAGTAAAATATAAAAAATATGCCAAATTGTATAGTTGTGCTAGTAATGGGAGAACTGAGCATTTGAAGAGATATCAAAAGAACTATATTATGAGTGATGCTCATCTTTAAAGCACCCTAAATATATAAGGAGGTAGTTTTGCATATAATCATGAAAATCAAAAAAAAGTATTGGTCAAATGGATAGTTAAGGATAAATTATCTTTTAGCTTATGTGAGTCTTTTAATTTTGAATAGTATGTCTAGTTAGCCTTACAACCTGCTTACAAAAGAACTAGTAGACGTATATTTAAAAAAGTAGCTATGATTAATTTTTTAGCAATGAAACAAAGTTTAGTTGGGACTCTCTCTATCCTAAATTCAAAAATATTATTAACTTCTAATATTTGGACAGTATTTATTAGTAGTTATTATTTTATTGCTGTTACTGCTTATTATATTGATAATGATTGGCTATTAAATAAGCATATTCTTATTTTTTGTGCTTTTGATTTTTCATATTTTGGACAATAAATTTTTAACGCTATTTATCAAACTGTATGTGTATATAGTATTAATGATAAAATTATGTCTATTACTTTTGATAATGTATTTAATAATAATTCTGCTGTCATATTATTGAAAGGCTCATTATATCCCATTCTAAATAGAAATTTGTTGTATATTAGATGTGCATATCATATTTTAAATCTCTTTATTCAATCTAGCATGGATATAGTTCAAAATATTATTATAAAAATTAGAAGTATATTTTTTTTTATTAAAGCTTTAAGTGCAAGACATCAAAAATTTAAGCAAATGTGTGTAGATCATGGTAAATATTTTAAAAAAATTAAATTTGATATAATTGCTCGTTGAAACTCGACATATACAATGATATATGATGCATATCCATATAAAAATTAATAAGTAATATATTAATGATCATGAATTAGATTTTACATTGACTGAAACTGATTGGAATAAAGTTAAAATTTTGATAGAATTTTTAGCTAATTTTTATAATGCCACTGAAATTCTTTCTGGTGTTTATTATCCAATCTCTTATTCATTTTTACAACAAGCATATCTTATTAGTCAAAAATTTATACAACATAGATATGATGATATTTTAGAGCCTATTATTTATGAAATAGAATCTAAATGGAATGAGTATTAGGACAGGATATATCCTATGCATAACTTAACTGTTGTATTTGATCCACATGTTAAATTAAGTAGTGTGTTGATTTTATTTGATGTATATTATGAAAATATGAATCAAAATCCTGAATCTACTAAAGCTGAAGTAAACCAACTTCTTTATAATATTTATGCTTATATGATAATAAGATTCGTGAATCTAGTGCTTCTTGTTCACAAACTTCCACCTCTTTTTCTAGTACTTCTCATTCATCATCTGTTTTTTCATTCATTGCACATAGAAAATATACATATACTTCTTCAAGTTCATCTTCATCTTCATCTTTAAGTAGTGAATTTGAATTTTATTTATAAAATGATCTTCAACCTGTATATAATGAAAATCAAATAGAAAATCTTGATGTATTAGCATGATGAAAAAGTGTTAAAAATTAATATTTTGTAATGTCCGCAATTATACGTAAATTTTTAGCTATGTCGATGTCTACCGTAGCATCGGAATCTGCTTTTAGTGCAGGTCGACGAGTTCTGAACGAAAAAAGAATAGGATGACCGACGAAATAATTGAGATGCTGCTCTGCTTCAAAAATTGGTTGGATGCCAAAACGAGATTTCAATATAAAGATGAACATAATATAACATCCGATGATGACGATGACACAAATACTACCGACGATCAGTAAGATTTTTAATTATTAATTTCTTATATTTATAATTTTTTAGATTTATCTTTTAATTATTGAGGTGAGTCACCTCAATTTCTTTCCTCTTCTTCATTGTATTTGGAGGTCAGGCCTAGCTCCATTCCCTCCTTTATATCATTTTGATTGTTATTATAAACTGATAGGGGTCAGGCCAAACCCCCCACCATTACAAGATGATTTTTTATTTTTAAAAAAAATATCACATATATTTTTAATTTTACTCCTTAACTCTTTTATAATTTATAAAAAATTATATTTTTTAAATTAAAAAAAAAGGTCGGGCCAACACGCGAGCCGTGCCGGGCTTGGACTATGCTGGGCCATGTCATACCTGACCTATGAGCCGTGCCAGCCCAGACCCTTATAGATCGTGCCAGATCTAAACAGCGGGCTGCAAACCTTCAGTCCAGTCCGGCCCCTTCTAATTAGCTGTGCCTGGCACAACCTATTACTGCAGCTAACAAGCCCATTTCATGTTAGGTCAGGCCATGAGCTCAGCCCGTTGCCATGTCTATGTATATATGGAGAGTATAAAGAGTGGCATCGTAAATTACAAGTAATTCTTTTCTTTACAGGATATATGCGTAGGTGGCATAGGATTTACTGATATTGGGGTTTGATCTATTGTTAATGTGAGAAATGTTTTTTGATAAATATTTAAATTTATGATTTCTCATGAATGTATATATGTGAAAAGACTAAGAGGTCTGTATATAATTTCAAACCTTATCAATGTAAAAGCTTATGAAATTAGCTTTGTGTTGGTTTATTTGCAATCATTTATGCAAACATATTATTTACAAACAATCTTAAGAAGGCAAGTTATGTAAAACTCGAAGTTGGGTTGATACAGGTATATTTTTGCATGGTAATAAAGTTAGTATATGACAAGTCTTGCATGAAATTATATTTATGATTGCAAACATAGTATTTACAAGTAATCAGCTAAAAAGTTTTAAGAAAGTAGGTGATGCAATACTCAAGGTTGGATTGATAGAGGTAGATTTTAGTATTATTTTAGCATTGTGACAAAAATAGTATATGATGCATACCATATGAAATTGTACATGGTTGTTCACATCAAATGAAAGAATCTTTCATTAGTCAGTAAAAGTTGTAAATGCAAAGAGTTTGATGGAGAAGGGAAGAACACCAGCACCTGAGGTTTCAAATGGCTCACAATTGTCATCTTGGTGTAGGGGTGAGAGGGTTTTGCTTTTCTTTTTTCTTTTTATTTTTTGTGTGTATGTTGGATTTTGTGAGCGGGTGCGAGGTGATAGAGGCTATCTATAATTCATTTTTAAATTAAAATTTAAAATAAAATATCATAAAATATTTTTTAATTTGCTTATTCTCATAATAAGGTGTTAAAACAATACATAATTCTAAATTGTTTAGCGTTTAATTTGTTTTATGTTTTTTTTTTATTTTTTCAACAAAAGAGATGCTTAACTTGTTAATTTTAAAGCATCAATAACACAAAGAGTAGGTACCCAACCTCTAAGTTAGGATTAACACAAATCCTAAGTAGATCTTATCACACCTCCGATCCAAGATCGCAAGTCGGAGGTCATAGCAACTACCGCATACTTATAAAGAATTCTCTCAATAACATGCAAGATATCTTATTACGATATCGATGCATCACAGCAGAATAAAATTTAAATAATTATATTTAATTTTAATTCAAATAACTAAATCAAATGTCTTACATCCAATAAAGTTTCACTAAAAATAAAATAATAAATTTAGATTCAATGAAGTTGACAATGCTAAATTTTACCTTTAAAAATTTGTCCCAATATTATTACCCACGCTCGTGATTAATTATCTGAATCTGAAAAAAATAAAAAGAGAGATAATGAGCTAGACAGCCCAGCAAGTAATGTACACTTTAGCTAGATAAAGTCAGCAATAATGATATACTGAAAAATAAATATACATAGTATATCAGTTTAAACATAAAATACTAATCAAAATAAAATCATTCAAATTCAGTCTTTCAAAATTTATTTTCAAATTCAATTCCATTCATAAATTAATTTCTTTCAAAACAATATATATATCTCGACAACCATAAACTAAATCAAAATACCACCGTATAACTCCCAATAGTAGGGTATCAAAATACCAGCGCACAACCTCCATTGGCAGAGTATCAAAATACTAGTATATAATCTTCATCGATAAAGTATCAAAATAACAGCATATAATCCTCACTGATAAAGTATCCAAGTACTAGCATATAACCTCTACTGGTAAAGTATTAAAGTACCAATGCACCATCCCCACTGGCAGGATATTCAAATACCAGCATTTAACCCCCATTGGTGGGGTTCAAAACTTAGTCAGGCTGCGAGTCAAAATCCATCTCAATTCAAAATATTTTTTCATATTTCAATTCAAAAAGTTCATAAATCAACGCTATCAAAATCAATCAACATAACTTAATATGATTATTCATAAATCAGAAAGAAATATATTCAATAATTCAAAATACTATATATCATATTCATAAATCATGCATAATTCAATATAGAAAATATTTTATAACTGACTGATAAATCTAGAAGAAGTAAAGCATTACTTACATCATACGTGTTCCAACAATTTCATATAATTCCATAAATTTCTTTCAAAATCTTCAATTCATAGATCTAATCGTATTACCCCACTACTAGACTCTTTGTCGAGATAATTACACCACCATACACAATTAAATCCAATAATCAGAAAGGATACGAATAATCAAGGAAGATATGATGAATGGTAGTCATATCCTATGATCTAGATCGGTCCAATCATGTTAATTTTATATAATCAAGGATGATCAAATCTAAAGATTTCGGATCTAGTCAAGTGGATGCTGGCATACTGTCCGACTACTGTGGATCAAAACTTTCTTTGCTGCGATCGGATCAAAATTACTTAAAAGAAATCCATTCAACGGCTAATTTTAGAGAGATGATTTCAAAACAGAGAAATCTATCAAAGAGAGAAAATTTTAGAGAGAAAAAAATTTAGAGAAAGAAAATCCAACATTTTAGAGAGAGAAAGTTGGGGTTCAAACTCAGAGCAGGGAGAGATGGAAGAAAGAGAAACTCTCTCTTCTCTTTCTTTTTTTTCTTTTTTTCTTTTTTTTTCCTTCACGGGACAGAGGACCCGTGCGTCCTTTGTCTTTTTCTTTTTCATTCACGAAACAAGGGGCTCTTGCTCTCCCTTGTTCCCGACGAGAAGACCCTCCCCCCTAGCTGACCACCACTCAGGCTGGTGGGGCAGCCCCGACAATGCCGAGCAGTCGGGTCCAATGATCGACGGTGGCCAAACTGTAATGGAAAAAAAATCAAAAAGAAAAGAAAAAACAGGAGATCCAAAAATTATGATTTTCAAACAATTTTCAGCAAATAAATTCAGTAAAAATTTGAGATCTAAATCAGGAGAGATTGAGGAAAAAAGTGGATGTGGCTTACTTTAATTTAGATGGAATCTAAGTTGATTTTGATGGCCAAATTAAAAACTACTTACTAAAAATCTGGAAGAATGTAAGAAGGAAAAAGAGCAGCAAATCTTAATGATTTTAGGTGAGAAAAATCAAAGAGATTAGGGCCTTTAAATAGGGTTTCAATGGGAAGGATTTTGAGTTTGATTTAAATTCTATTTTCTAGTGATTTTAAGACTTAGATCGGAGAAGAAACTCCTTCGAGAGTTCACGTGCTCACTGCCCCCCCCCCCCCCCCCTCCACGCTATTTTCCAGCATGTGCAGTGCACGTGTTGGTCCTTTTTTTTTTCTTTTGCTGCTTCAAGATTTGTGTAGGGGCTTTGGGTATCATAGATCTTTTGAAAATACCCACAAATCTGCACGTGCTGGTCCTTTTTTTTTTTTTTTTCTTTTGCTGTTTCAAGATTTGTGCAGGGGAGTATCACAGATTTTTCTGGAAATACCCACAAAGGAGAGATACAAAAAAATCCTTAACAAGCTAATAAAACAACAAATATAGTTGGCTTGGCTTGGGGAGCCATTAGTTAACATTAGTTTTCTAGCTAGTTACTAGTGTAGTAACCTAATAACCAGGGAATCAATACTGCCTTCATTTTTCTATTTTGCTGAAAGGTCATGCAACCCATGATGCTGTCTAAATTACTCCCAGCATGTAACTCCTTAGATGCATTCAACAAAAACTGTCTTTTTTTTAGATGTTATCTGGCATATCTTAAAAGGACAGATTATTGGAAGGAAAAAGGACAAACAAATTGTCACGCACTCAGCTCGAAGAAAGTTCCTTATCATACTTTCTTCTTTCGTTAGAAGGAAAAAAAATACTAAACAAACGAAAATTTATAAATGAAAAGAATGCAACCAATGAGCAACTTCACATGAGACTTGTGTTGCACGTAATAGATATCTACTTATAAAAGCACAACAATTATACTATTCCATATATAGGAGGCAATATAGGCAGGAAGATTACAATTAGCAATTAATATTTTTTTGATAGAAGAGGCTCATAGGCAAGTGGGTTACACCCCCAAATCTTGGTGAAGGCTGGATTTGATCCCAAGTTTTCTAGCATAATTTTAAAGACTTTACCTGCATGAGAAGCCGGCACCTTCAACTAAAATGTCACTTCACGAGAGACTGTTGGCATTAATATTATTGATGTGCTTAGAGGAGCAGATTAATTAACAAAGCACATAAACGTGGAGATCATAACATTAAGTAGCTTAGCATCAGATCCTTGTGTTACATATATTATATTAAGAAAAATAACTAAATAAACGATGGAATTTAAGCAAAGACCAAGGCAAATAATCAACATTTTTTCATGAGACATTTGCATTATATGTGGTATAGATAATGCTTTAAAAAAGCAATGAGTACTCAAAGAAAAACCAAGAATTGCATAAAAAGTCAAACAATTATAGGAGTCTAAAGTACTTAAATCAATCCAAAGAAAAAGAAATCCGGCCTAGTGGTTGAGGTAAGTTGAGTAGGCCGGTGTCCATGTGATCCATGCCAAAGTTCAATTAATGTTAGATCTAGGGTACAAATTTTCTGGTTTATTTTAATTAAACTGATCAGGACCAGATCAAATTGAGACCAAGTTGAGTTGGGTCAGGAAGTCATGCCTTTACAATGACAGGCAGCATTTTTCATCCAGCGATGGAGAGCCTTGTTGCAAGTGTGAATAACTTAAACGCTGCCTCTCAACTTCAAGTGAAGAAAATGCCTCCCCACACCTCGAAGGACACACCAAAAAAAAGAAAAAAAGACTGGTCTAAAATAGTTTGCCTTATTGGAGAGATATTATTCTATAGAAAGGTTTGGATTTTCTAGGTATAAGCAGAAATATTGGATCGACCTCTTTCCTACTCAAAATCCAAGAAGATCTTGGTAAATCCAACCGCCATGCGTGTCCGGTAATCTCGTGTATATCCTTTTTTTTTTCCTTGAAAACATTATATGGTGACAGATGCTGTAAGCCTATTCTTCTATAAACAGCCTATTGTTCTATAAACAGAAGGTAATCAGTCGTGTCATTCATCTCTCAACCATTGATCACTGGTTCCACGAGGTTTTAAAGGTATGCAGCTTATTGCCACGGACATTGAGTAATAACCGGTCCTGAAACAAGGCAAAAATTCCTCGGACCAACAAGTAATTATGAGTTTTTTCTCTATACATATCCTAATTGACAGCATAGACATTCCTTGGATTGACAAAAGATCATGTGCTTTTCCTCTATACAATTCTCATATCAACAGGTTATTAGAAGAAAAAGCAAACTTATACACTTTGAGAATCCATGCTGTCGTGGGTTTAGTTCCACGTCAATTATTCGATAGAAGGATATTGGATATTAATATTAGATATTTATATAGAATTGAGAAATCAAAATAATATATTTCAAGTCGTCTTTTTAGATAAGATCTTCGGTTGTTACAAATGATTTCAGAATAGACTCAGCTCATGAGCTGAGGATTAGGATACACTGCAGCATGAGCGTGTTTGGATTATCTATGAGTGAATTATGATGTTTATGATTAAATGTAGATCCGTAGTCTGACAAGCACGTAAGAATTAAGGAATCGAAATAATATTTTTTGACTGATTTCTTTGGATAAAGTTCTAAGTACACAAAAACTAATATAAATGCACCATCTTGAAGGGATATTTGTTGGATATATTTTCTTTAAAAAATATGGGATATTAAATGTGGTACATAAAGGGTTTCCTCTTTGCCTTTTTTTTTTAATTCTTTTTTTTTCCCCCTCTGATGAGGCTTTGCATTATCGGATTGGCAGTAATATGTCATTCTGTTGTGTCCAAGGAGAAGAGTCGCTAATCCCCTCAAGTTTTGGTTCTCCAAAGGCCACTAATTCGATCTAGACCTGAATCCTATGTTTCATGAATCATGATCATTAACTCAATCAACATGTTCTTTTACATGCGCTTGTGTACTCTGTAGACTTGGTACAAAAGGCATTGGCAGCTGACAATGTAGAAAACACCTTTTGTGAACATCCGAAAAGAAAAACTTACTATCACATGATAAGAAGACCATATAATTTCCTAGTAACTATACTTTCAGCTACTCTAAAACTAGTGCTCTCTGAAACCCCTGAACACCACTCTATTTCCTAGTGAGCATATCCACTCCTATTGAGTATTTGCTTTTGAGACTGCATCTAGCACTACATTAAGACCTTCTCTTACAAGTGTGCGGTAACCGAGCAACTTTCATCAACAACAAGTTTTGGGGAAGAACTGGATGTGATAGCCATCAGGAAATCCTAGACCTGGGGTTCGGACTATGTTCCCTCCTCGGATAGCCCTCCACCTGCACAAAAACAAAATCACTGATAAATAAAAAAAGATGTTAATTCCACAATATCATATTCAAAGGTGTCTTTTGGGAAGCAATACTTGTACTTAGTGACCAAGCAATGGAGGAAGATGGCCATCTGAAGCTTCGTGAAGTCAGCCCCCACACAGAATCTTAACCCCCCTCCAAGGGCCATGAAGTGTTTTGACCCACCACTGAGTTCCAACTTGTCCTGTATGCCAAGGAAACTTTGTTACAAGGCATTACATGATCTGTGATGGAAGCAAGAAGGATTCTGAGATCTTGACATGCCTGGGTCTAGGAAGAGTAGACCTGGGGCAAAGCTATCATCTCGAGTTTAATTTATTAACTACCAAGATCTAGACCATGGCCCATGCTACTGTCTATAATAAGATGCTAGTATACAGCAATCACACAATTCCCATCCTCCGTTATTTTTTCATTCAAGGTCATGGCATCTGTTGAAGCTTGACACCAGCATCAGACTAAAATAAGGATAAATTTATCTATAGAGAGGCAAGCAAATGTGTTAAATAATTTTTAATCCAATTGGTCTTCATCTTTTTTTCGGAATACGCCTTATTGCTTGACTCGATGGAATTAAATAACCAGCCCTACAACCATGTAAGATTTTTTGATGATATACAAACATGTAAGTTGAAAATGATGTTCAACATTAAGATGATACTGAATTGTTACGATAAACTGAGTCATGTGCAGGATTTTTTTTTTTTTTTTTTAAAAGAAAGACTGGATGTCATTTTTGAACTACCAAATTAAGATGATGAAGATTTGATCACTGCAACACCATGCAATAACTTGGAAGCCATATTTTTCTGCCATTTAGATGCAAGCATGTTACCATGAAAATACTACAAATACTACTGATGCCACTATTTTGAGAAGACTGCAACTACTTGTATATGCTACATGGCCGAACGCTGAGTGATACTAACCTTCCACCTCCATGGATTGAAGGCAAGTGGATCCTTATATATCTCTGGATTCAAGTGCACTGCTGGAGGACAGACCATAACTCCCCATCCTGCTGGAATTGTAAATCCTGAGCCAAACACAAGTAGCACAAGTGGAATGTGAGACCTCGGAGGCCAATACGAAGAACCTATGCCTTGACTCAGTTACCAACATACCTTTTATCTTAATATCCTCCACTGCTTTTCTAAAGATTCCTGGTACGATATTTGCCAATCGGACCGTTTCATTAATAACCTTGAAATCAGGCAGGTACGACACGCATATCAGTGCACAGATTCCAAAAGATTCAGGCATGCAATTTGACAAAAAGAGATCATAAGCATTGCAACTTGACCTAGTAACTCAGAAAAGACGACGTACTTTTTTTGTTTGCATATTAGATTATTCATTTGATGCATAGAAGCACTCGCATTTGACTAAACTTATGAGATATAGAACGGAAATCTTGAGTAATTAAGTGCAAATAGTTTGGGGGAGTCCTCTTCACCCCATATTACATCAAAAAAAAAAAAAAAAAAGAGTAATTAAGTGCAAATTGTTTGTCAAGATAAAGCCACTATCACAAGGAGCTGAAGCGTGAGTGACAATTCGAGATAGAAAAATCTTGCAATTCGATCTTTTCAATCCTTAAGAGAATTACTTATAATGCAACTTGCAAGTAATCACAGATAACTAATTAAGTGCAAATTGTTTCTCAAGATAAAGCCACCATCACAAGTAGCTAAAGCATGAGTGACAATTCGAGGTAGAAAAATCTTGCAATTCGATCTTTTCAATCCTTAGGAGATTTGCTTATAATGCAACTTGCAAATAACCATAGATAACTAAAGATTTAGAGATCAAAAATCAACTAAATATGCAATAAATTATTTTCTCTCCCTATTACATCAAAAAAAGAGTAATTAAGTGCGAATTATTTCTCAAAATAAAGCCACTACCATGAGAAGCTTATAATCGAATGACAATTCAAGGTAAAAAAATCTCACAATTCGATCTTTTCGATGCTTACGAAATTTGCTTATAATGCAAATTGCGAGTAATCAGAGATAACTAAAGATTTAGAGATCAACAATCAATTAAATGTACACTAAGGTGCCAATACGATAAAATGATATCTGTTGAAGCTTTGGCTGTAGCCTAGTGGCTAACCACCTTGTTCACATGATACAGGAGGTTCCGGACGTAAGTCTTGGTGGTGTTATTTCCCTAGTGTCCGACCCAAGTAATATCAAAATACTTTTAACATCCAGTCTATGGTCATTCTAACTGATGGTCTCCCTTCTAGAAAAGGAGATCGATCGGAAAAAAGAAAAGAAAGAAAGGAGGAGAAGAATGAAAAAGGAAAAGAAAAAATAGGAAGGAAAAGGTATCTCAGTCTGTTAATCACGAACTAGACTCACCTGAAATGTAAAGCTCATAGATTTGTACTCATTCCATGTGATCCCTGAATCTGGATTCTCCCGATGCTTGAGAATTGCTTCATGCTCCTCCTGATGAGGGCCGCTTCTTTTATGGTCTTTCCAAATGGACATATTTCATGAACAAAAGAATCTTAAATTGTAATTAGGTCTTATCTTTTGTGATATCACTTACCTTCAACTCCTCCAGTACTCTAGGATTGTCGGTGAGAAGTTTCATCGCTACCGTGAGAGCCAAGGACGTAGTTTCAAAACTTGCAAAGAGAAGCACAAACATCAAATCGAGAGCAATTGTCTCTGTTATGACTGGTCTTTCTTTCTTCAGTTCTTCAATAACAGAGTCGAAGAAATCCATGCATTGCCTTCTTGGTGAGTTCTGCCTCTCCTTTAGCATAGTCTTAAGCAGTTTCATTGCATTCTTCCGTCCCTGAACGATTTAGAAGAGTCAATAGCAATCCGGAAAAAAAAAAAAAAAAAAAAAAGAAGGATAACACATGCATTTGAGAAGCAATAACAAAAATTATATATCAGTTTCTCGCCGAGATACCTGCATACATTGGTGGTAAGCAGTTCCTGGAATGTTTAATGGAAATGAAATTAGTCCCCGTATAAATGCAACAAAATTTTTCCTCAAATTGTCTGATGAGCTGGAGGGGTCATAACTGATCAACTTCTTGGCAGTGAGATCAAATATCATCTGTATAACATTTTTAATGGGAGGAAGGTTAGAAATGAATATGAAGTATAAGAACAAAAAGCTGAAGCTGCATAGCTAGTTTCAGGGTTCTAAAAATTCACCTTTGATGTGGCTTCTTTCAATTCGACACTTGGCTGGCCTGACCATGAGCTAAGACTGTTCAATACCGACTTCTCCACATCATGGAGCAGATTCTCTTTCAAGTTCTCAGGTCCAAAGAGCCTAAGGACCAAGCTTTTGAGGTACTTATACATGAACCCATGCAAAGAACCCACATTGTCGCGGCCAAAAATCTCTGTGAAGGTGTCCGGGTACCAGCTCTGAAACAACTTTCCTTCTTGTTGGAAGACAAAGTGATTGAGCTCCGGGTCGGTCGACACCACCAAAGGCCGCCCAACCAAGCTGGTCTTAAATATTGTCCCATATCTAGAATGCATTGAGAAAAAGAATTAACTTTGATAAGGTTATAGAACATGTGGTTGTAAACTAGCTAGAGACGGCAAATTAATTAGAGTTCAACATGGAACGAGGGTTACTTCTTCATTCTCTCCTTGACAAAGGGAGGGACGTCCGATGTAGTGTTTGGTGTGAAGAACTGAAGGGTCTCTCCAATCAACGGCAGGCCCATGGAACCAGGGGGGAGCCTTCCACTGCATCTGGGATTCCTCCATCTGTAAGCCCATTGAATGAGCCATATGGTGAGGAGAATTCCGCTGAACACGGCTACAGAAGCCATCATATTTATAGGTACAGCAAGTCAAAAGGCAGCTGTTGATATAGTTTTATAGGAACAGAAGTGGGAGAGAAGAGGGAAAGGAATAGAGTCAGCAGATATGGGTGCACATGGCAAGGTAGGAGGAGGAGGAGAGCTGGCTGAGAGTTTAAGATTCAGAGCATGAGATAGCTGCTTAAATAGACGGCACTACAGCTAGAAAGTATAATATTAAAATGGAAAATAAGGTTCCTTGCATCTGGGTTTAGTTTGGTTGCTGAGGGAGCTGGAGAAGTAGTTGGAAATAAGAATAATGAGATATTGCATGGTCCCTATCAAGTCCACATATTCTTCCTGGTCAAGTGGGTGTATTGAAAGAAAGAGAAAATCATATATTCATATTAATCTCGCAACCATTTGATCAAAATCTTTCACACCCAACTTTCTATATTTTTTCGGTCCCATTTGACCCGAGTGTGAAGGCATCAAAGCCACCTAGTTCTTATAATTGGGAGTTGGGGTCCTCTGGGCCGCAGAAGTATTCGATCGCTTGCGTTGGAAGCACATGGGTCCACTACACTTCATAACATCAAGCAAGGCTTGTATTGATCCCAGCATGCATGACCAGGACAAGAGGAAGTCGATAGGATGCTTCCTGATTCCAATTTGGCTTTGTGGACAGCTTTGCTGGATTTATATGAAGGGTATGCTGACCCACGGGCTTGCTCCCTTGCATAATATGGTTACATCATCCCGCGGTGCAGACTTAAGCTTACATGTTCCTCACACTCTCTACTTCAATCCATCATCCAATAACCTAACGAGTAATGATTTGGTCAAGACATGTACATAAATGTGTGTGTGTAGGTATGTGCGTGTGTGTGCATGTATAATATAATTATTTCAAGGGTGATAAAGCTATACCACGGTCCAGTCCTGTCGGTTTCGAGCAGTTTTAACTAATGTATTCCAAAGGATCAGCGCATAAGTGCATATGGTCCGCTTTGAAATGGTAGAAGTGTTTCGTTTCATTTTCTCTTCTCATGCCATAAATCTATAACAATCGATGCTTGATGTCAGCATTGCACGTTTGCTGTTTAAAAGGGCTGGTGCAGAACTGTAGGTGTGCAAAAGGCACGCGGGTATAGCATAATCTTTGTTTAGATTTTTTTTACTTCTTCTTTTTCTAAGGATGGCAAACCTCACTCCTAGATTTGAGTCGATAAGAATGGAAGGATCTGATATAAATCATCATAAAAATACATGAAACAGTTGGCTACCACCAACCCCCTAGATCTTACCAAGATCCATGCTATATCCTCTGGCATCCACTGTGACAAGAATGGCCAAACAGAACTTCCTGAACATCCTTCTCTTGCTTCTAGATGCATCAAGAAATCACCATTTACCAACGTCTAGAGACCTCAACTCCCCCTGATTTCGTGGCTACCGGCTGCTGGTCTTTTCAACTCTGGTCTCTAATAAGGTGCATGCTTTGCTACAATAGGCCATAGGTTGCAAATTTATGGCCACCATTAGAAGTACACAGACACAGAACTACATTGCATCCAGGGTCTTGGAGGAATGGAATGGGAGCTTTGTCGGAGATGTGGGGGGCCGGTGAGTTTGTCTCTATCCAGTTTGATGTCTGCTTGAGTGACAGAAATGACTGATAGGGATTGATGGCAATATTTCCAATGCTAATTTATGGGGTAGCTTTCATAGGTCAGTCATGACAAGGGATTGCTTAACCGACTGGCTAGGCTTTGGGGAGGTGGTCTTCTCATAGGGAAAGTGCATTCAAAGAACAGCTCATACTTTGAAGTCAATTGCCTATATATAAGATCAGTAGTGACGACAGAAAGATGCTTTTTGTTTGTTCTTATTTTGTTTTTTGCGCTCTCCGCGTGGAAGCGAATTAAGAGAAACAGTATAATGATAAAAATACAAAAAGAATATTAGGGAAAAACAAGCTACGGCGATTCATTGACGCAAGTGAATCCATGGAAAACGAAAGCATGCTTATTCTTTTGAATATTTCATGTGTGTCGGAATGGGAGAGGTTTGGCAGGGTTTATGCCAGTGCACCCAAGAAATGTGTTTGGCATGAGCGGAGGATCAGTGAGCGGTGAGGATTTCATCTTGAATGGAGGTATTCAGGCTCCTAGATATGGTGTTCCCTTTCTTGGCATTTACCCAAAAAAAAAGGGAAAAAAGAAAAAGAAGAGAAGATGTGTTTATTAATTCTCACAATTAAAATTACAAATATGAATTATGTATGAACGTTGAAAAATATATGATGATTATTGATCCCAAAGAAGATGAAGAAAGCTGGCAGATTTGCTGTGTTTATTGATCTAATAAAGGATGTATAGGCTTTCTAATTAAACAGGACGGTTGGCCTTTAAGCCATCAAAAAAGGACTTATCATCTAGTAAAGCAGAAAATTTGAAGTAATTTTTCATGGCAACCGACAATACTCTCATGAAATTAAGGAAAGAAGCTACCAAACGGAAAGCCTCAAGAAACCTTCCCATATAAAAGTTTGTTAGACTTTCTGAATGCTAATGGAAAATATGCTGGCGTATGCATTCAGAGAATAAAAATGCTTTGGTAACTCAAAGTCACAGCTGGTGCGCGGTATTCTCGTTGATCCATCTGAATCGGCGGTGTGAATTGTGTCATTTTTTTTTTTTTTTTTTTGAGGGAAGTGGAGACTAATGGAAGCCATTAGTCACCAAAATTTTATTAAAATGAAATAATTACATGTAGAAACGTGGAAAAGTGTATAACAAGATGGACAAGAGAACTCTACAAAAATGCTAGAAAATCTACAGAGAAAGGTATAAGGATTCAGAAGAAGTTCTAAGACAATGCAGCCAGAAAATCATAGAGATATCATTGAAGACTCTTAAACTGCAGTTTTCTTCATCATTGTCCTAAGAACAAAAGGGACAGCTGAAGTACAAAAGTGAGGTATGAATATCAACTGAGTGTAAGTCATA
>NC_025996.2:22012672-22025172 GCF_000442705.2 Elaeis guineensis
TGACTCCTCACTAGGACTATCCTGGCCAAAGTTTTGCTAAATTGAAACACGACTGTACACAGCTCCTAAACTGGAGTGGTCAATCCCATCTTGACACACGCACCGACAAGTCAAGTACTTGACTACACCCAGCAGCCTTCCGTCACTGAATTAGAAATTCAGATAGTCCAGTGCCTAAGTGCAGTGAGTTGCTTGCAAGTCACCGTGACGGTCTCAGGTCGGAGGGACATTTATACCCATATCCCATCGGAGCAAATCTTGACAGCAGAAATAGCTCCGGAGTTGGTCACGTTCAGTGCAGATGTACCATTACATCTCACCTGTATGCCATACCAGTGTCTCCACACTCTTTGGTTATGAGGACAACCAACCCATATGGCACACAACGATCTATGCTCGATAAACGTTGTCGTCCTTGGTAACAACGTATCATTTGGTCGCGAACATGTTTAAGGACTAAGCGACAAATCCTCCTTTGTCGAGTCTAAATAGTCCTAAGGACTTCACCACAACATAGGAGTTCATTAGAAGATGAAACATTTGTGATGAAAAAATACCAAAATAACTTTTATTTATTTATAATTCATGTACTAATACAAAAGGAGCACAACCGTCAACAGGCTGATGATTGGCTTTGGGACACTATTCCCAACACTTCGCCCCCGCCTTCAATTGCAGGTAGACTTTGCCCGAACTCCTACGGGAGCCGGACTTCGCCCCGGACTTTAATTGCAGGTAGACTTTGTCCGGACTCCTACGGGAGCCGAACTTCATCCCCGATTCTGGCTGCAGGAAGACTTCATCCGGACTTCTACGAGAGCCGGACTTCATCCCCGACTTCAATTGCAGGTAGACTTCGTTCGGACTCCTACGGAAGCCGGACTTCATCCCCGACTCCGACTGCAGGAAGACTTCATCTGGACTCCTACGGGAGTCGGACTTCATCTACAGAAAGCCTCTGATTGGGCTCCTACAGCATATGGCCCTCACCTATAGTACTAACGCTCAAGGCACCCAACGGTAGACAGTCCACCAGCAGCATCCGAGCTCCTTTCAGATGGATAGCCATCTCTCTTCGCCAGGCGCTTCAACCGAACTTCGATCGACAGGCCTGGACTCCCTGACAGGCCACAGTAACGGCCACGACTCTGCTCCACCTCTTGCGATGGATTCTGTGCGGCTCCATCACTCCCCGTAACAGGCTCCACGCGGCAGGCCGCAGTAATGGCCATGATTTTGCTCCACTTTCTGCGACGGATACTGCACGGCTCCACCACTCCTTGACGAGTCGCGACAACGGATGCCGCTCCACTCTCCGTAACAGACTCCACGTGGCGAGCCATGGTGACAGCCACAACTCCACCCCACTACTCTTCACAACAAACTCCTCTTCACCCCGAGCAGTCCACTGCCAGACGGTTACAAACATCGCTATCAGTCTGTTGCCCCCTCCGTCTATAAAAGGGAGATCTCAGATACGTTATTCTCTAAGCTCTAATTTCTATCCCAAAACTCTGCTAAATTTTTCGTTCGAGCACTCCATTCTTGTTGAGGCAGAGAACTGACTTGAGCGTCAGAGGGTCTTGTCGGAGTACCCCCAACTCCGATTTAGACTTCCTTTGCAGGTCCCGACGGCGACCGCGACTCCCTCGACTCCAGCTTCTCCGATGCAGGTGGATTTTTGCTCCAACAGGATTGGCGCTAGAGGAAGGACTCTGTGTCTTCGCAGTACCCTTGTTCTTAAAGGAGCACTCAATGGGACCACCTCCAGTCATCTTTTACGACATCCTCTCCTCTTTCCCCCACTAGGTCTACGCCCGATGCCTCCCCACAAAGCATCCACGCGGTGATCCACGGTCTCCACGGCCAGATCTCAGGCTCCGGCCTCCCCTCCAGTTTCTCAGCCTCCTCCCCTCCTCCGGCAACGGCGGTTGGCGCGGAGCAATTCGACCTACTGGTGCAGCAGGTCAGAGGCCTCACTGAAGCTGTGCAGGCCATACAACAGCAGCAGCAGCCGCAGACATCAGTGCGACTGGAGAGAGCATCACCAGAACTCCAAAATTCGATGGTAGGACGGGCCACTTGGGCCAGCCGCCCTGTCTTTCCTGGAAAGATGAATTCGAGGGTGGAGAGCCCTCAGTCAGACCACGATTTCACCCCTGGAAGATCTCTACCTCCATTCTGTCAGAAGACTCTTGAGACCCGTAGTCGAGAGGATTTTCTAGATCAGAGGCTCCAGGAGATGAACCGACGGATCGAAGAACTCTGCCACGCTCCCTCCGCTTATGGTGAGGATATTTGTACTGACCCTCCCTTTTCTCAAATGATCATGCAGGAACCGATCCTGCCAAACTTCAAGCTCCCTCAGTTTGAAAGCTACGACAGGACTTCGGACCCAGTTGACCACCTGGAGGCCTTTCGGACAATGATGCTGCTTCATGGCGCGCCCGACGTCATTCTATACCGAGCCTTCCCATCCACCTTGAAAGGAGCGGCGAGAAACTGGTACTCGGCACTGAAGCCGGGTACCATCTTTTCCTTTGATCAGATGAGCCACCAGTTTGTGGCTTATTTTGTTAGCAGCCGGCGTCCCTGGAAGGGTTCGGAGTCCCTCATCAACATCAAGCAGAGGGAGGGGGAGTCCATTCAGACCTACATCAACCGTTTCAATATCGCCGCATTGGAGGTCCGGAACTTGGACCAATCGGTAGCGATGGCCGCCCTGAAAGGCGGCCTTCAGAAGAATGACCTTTTATTCTTTCTGAAAAAGTATCCCAGAGATTTTGCTGACCTGTTGGCTCGGACCGAAGGGTACGCCTGAGCGGAAGAAGCCTTCAAAATGAAGGATGAGGAGACCGTGAGGGAGCGGCAGGCGGGAGACTTGAGTAAGTCCGCAGTCAAAAAAGGGCCGAGAGAAGCTCGACCACATTCTCGAACTCCTCCCAGGCACAAGCGTGTCCAGACCCCTCCCCGAGCACGCAGGCAGGGAAGCCCGGAGCGCCGGGCTCGACGGGGCTCTCCCCCAGGAAGATTCTGCAGCTATGCCCCCTCAACGCATCGAAAACTCAGGTGCTGATGGAGGTCAGAGAGCAGCTCCCAACGCCAGAGAGGATGCGCACACACCTTGGGAAGCGCAATCCTAATAAGTTCTGCCTCTACCATCGTGACCACGGCCACGACACGGAGGAATACATCCAGCTCCGAGACGAGATCGAGGAGCTCATCCGACGAGGTCGACTCGATAGGTTCATTCGGCGTCAGTCTGAGGGTAGAGAAGATCGGCCAAGGACCCTGCCACAGCCTGAGCTGCCAAGGAGGGAAGAGCAGCCCGGAGATTGGCCTCCAATTGGGATCATCAACTCCATCTCTGGAGGACCTTGACAGGAAGCAGACCTTCCACAGCCCTGGGGTTTGAAAACTTTTAAATGTATTGCGAACGATCTCGCTTTAAATCAAGATTTCTTTCAGACTTGCATATCTTTTCCTTTTTGGCATAGACTTATAACGACAGGGGACGACCCCATCGGACAACAAAAATAAATCTCAATGTGAGCAAGGTCGAAGGCCTGATTATTTGTAGACCGGATGGGGGGAGAGGCCGTACAGCGCCCATATACACCCCCACAGCCATGTTAGGGACAGGAGGAGAACCTCGCCCTAACATGAGCAAGGTCGAAGGCCCGGTTATGTGTAGACCGGATGGGGGAAGAGGCCATACAGCGCCCACATGCGCCCCCACAGCCATGTTATGGACAGGAAGAGAATCTCGTCCTAACATGAGCAAAGTCGAAGGCCCGATTATTTGTAGATCGGATGGGGGGAGAGGCCGTACAGCGCCCATATGCACCCCCACAGCCATGTTAGGGACAGGAGGAGAACCTCGTCCTAACATGAGCAAAGTCGAAGGCCCGATTATTTATAGACCGGATGGGGGGAGAGGCCGTACAGCACCCATATGCGTCCCCACAGCCATGTTAGGGACAGAAGGAGAACCTCGTCCTAATACGAGCAAGGTCGAAGGCCCGGTTACTTGTAGACCGGATGGGGGGAGAGGCTATACAGTGCCCATATGCGCCCCCACAGCCATGTTAGGGACAGGAGGAGAACCTCGCCCTAACATGAGCAAGATCGAAGGCCCGGTTGTTTGTAGATCGGATGGAGGGAGAGGCCATATAGTGCCCATATGTGCTCCCACAACCCCATTAGAAACAGAAGGAGAACCTCGTCCTAACCTGAGCTGAAATCGATCACATCAGAAATAGGAGAAGAACCTCGTCTCGACATCAATTAAGGTTCGATCAATTGAGACCCGGCAAGAAAGAAGAAAACCTTCTCGGCGATCCTTCTACGCTACCGCGATTCCGTAAAAAGCTAGGGAGAACCTTTGCCTAAAAAAAAAAAAGAGAGAAGAAGGAGGAAAATATGAAGGAACAGCGGTGGGCTATCCCAACAAAAAATGGAGGCCGAACTACACTAAAAGCACAAAGGACCTCGTCTCTATGAAGAGGGAGGAAGAGAAAGTAAGATCTACGGTCGCGAACAGAAGGCAAATCGACACGGCGATGACTAGGAACCTCCAAGCGGCGTCGACGCCAAACCAATCAAAAGCACAAGAAACTCGGTAATGACGACCTAATACAAAGATGAACAAGGAACCTTCGAACAACATCGACATTGCACGGGACAAAAATGAAAGAAGTCCGATGCACGATAATTCAACACGACGTACGGATAAGGTAACAAAGACCTTTTCATTTCATTAGTAAAATATGCGTTACAGAGCCTGAAAGATCGAAAAAAAAAATAACAACGACAACAACAACGGCGACAACAAACAGACAAGCGACAAAAGAAGACACTTAGAGGGACGAAGGATAAAAAGAGCCCTAAGGGGGCCCGGCTTCCTCCGACTTTGAACTTTCGGCTTCGACCCTCATCAGGGAGTGCCTTAAGCTCTCGACTTCTTCTTCCAATTCCTTCTTTCTTATTAGCATTTTCATATATCTCCGATGAAGCCGCTGGCTTTCGTTCTCCGTCTCTCGGTATCTTTTTTTCAGGACCTCAGATTTCGCCTCTGCATCCTTGACTGCCCGCTGCTCGTATACCAGCTGGATCTTCAATTACTGCAGTTCGGCCTTCCCCTCCCCAAGGGTGACAGATAGCTCTTCTACGGTTCTTCTCAGGGATTGAAGTTCGTCAGAATCTCGAACGGAAGCAAACTGAGCCCCTTCAACTAGCTGCCTTTGAAGGCGGGCAACCTCGTCGGTCGCCATCCTGAGCTTTCTCCCTGTATTCGTCCACCTACCTGCACCAGCCGGCCCGGTACGCGTCATAGCTCGCCTCGACATCCTGGAGCTGTTGCTGAAGGTCAGAGAACTTCTTCGACCATTTTCGATCGCAGTCGGCCCGAGTCGGAAGCCGGGACGAGCTTCCTTCCAACTGGCTAATCCTCTCCTGTGCAGCCGACAGCTCCACTCTGAGAGAACTGATCTTGGTAGCTTGAGCCCAAGATCGGTCGCTGGTGCGCTTCTTGTGTTCCTCGAGCTCCTTCTCGAAGTTTACTTTCCTCTGACTGTACTCCATGATCTCCTTCACATGGAGGTTCCGAAAGTGGGTGGCCTCCGCGGTGGCTTCAGAGTGGCTCTCCCTCAATCTGCGAAGCTCACCATCCATCTCCTTCGACCTTTTTGTTAAATGATGAACTTTCTTCTTCAGACGTTGGATCGTGGACTTCAGCGGAATCCCCTGTGGCAGGGGAAGCGCTTCGGCAGGACACTGCTATCGGGAGACAAAAGCGTCAAGGTGCATCTCATTGCATAAAGCAAAACAAAAAAAAGGAGAGCAGAGTGGAGAAGTCCTCCAAAAGGAGAAACCCAATTTTATTGATTGAATATTTCTTAAAGATAAGAGGGAACAGAAAAATTGCAATAAAAGAAAAATACAAAGTCAGAGGTCTCAGACCTCTGAAGTAGGAGTCGGGGAGCTCGGTGTTCTTGGAAGGGGTGCTGCGGTGGCAGTGGCAGTGGAAGAGGGCCCGGCTTCGTCTTCAGATGCCTCGTCCAAGAAGCTGAGATCGAGCTCGGAAATTTTCTGACCACCTTCTCCTGGCAGAGCTCGAATCCTTTGATGAATGCTTCTTGGCCGAACTTGACGTTCAGGTCCCTCATCTCCGCAGAGGCCTTGAACTCCTCCACCGCTAGAACCTGGCCTCCGAGATCAGGACCGGGATCTACTCCGCCAAATTTGTGACCTCGACCTCCGCCTTCCTCACCGTCTCCTCCGAGGTCTGCTTTTCTTTCTCCAGAGCCTGCTTTTCTTTCTCCAGGACCTCTTGGAGGGTGGCTACCTCGGCTGCCTTTTCTTTAAGGCGAGCAACTTCGGCCCGGCGACTCTCCTCCACCTGGATGGCGTCCCTCTTCGCCCGGTTCGTCGCCTCGATATTGGCAAGGAGCTGGTGCCCGATCTGCAAGGGCGGCTAGGAGGTCAGAACGAAGGCTGAGAATTAATAAAACGAAGGAGCGAGGAGAAGGGGGAAGGTGAATCTGTTTACCTCGAGAAAGGACCCTAGAAAGTCTCAAACCCGCTGTTCGGGATTGGCGCGATCAATCCTCTGACGACTTCGGACAGGATGCAGCCGTCGATCAGTCGCTTTATCAGGTCCCTGTCATTAAAGGAATTCTCCCCCAGCTCTCCTTCAGAATCGAGGGACTCTTCGATGGCAGCTCGACGGCTACTCACCCTGCGGGCCACCGACTTCCTTCTCCTCCCCCTCTCAACCCCTGGCGCCTCCTCGAAGCGGACCCCCGAAGTGGGAGCCTCAACGGGGGGACTCCTTGAAGAGGCCTGGGGAGCCGGAGGTTCGGCATCTGAAGGAACGTCGACCGCAAGGGCCGTCTGGGTAGGCATGACCGAGCTCGTCTTTCCGTTCTGGCCTTCTTTATCGATCCGGAGGCCGCGGCATCTTTCTTTTTGTGAGCCTTGAGGCCCCTGGCGAGCATCCGTGCTGCTTCGCGTCCATTCCTGAAAAAAAAAAAAGAAGAGAGAGGAAAAGAGATCAGTAATAAAAAAAAAAGGAAGAAAAGAGAGAGAGAGAAGAAGAGCGGGAGAAAAGAAAAGGAAGGGAAAGATGGGATACTCGCAGGGTCCAGGGGGCTCAAGCCGATGTTGAACAAAAACTGCTCCCTCAGAAGGTTGGGAAGGGAAGGAGTTGAGTAACTAAGAAGTTTTCAGGCGGCCTGAAGGTCGTCCTCCCCCAAGCTAGGAGCCCTACGGACAGAGTCCCTTAGAGAGCCCCAAGGGGGCAATCCCAGCCTCAAGGTCGGGCATTGGACGAAAAGGTACTTCCCCTTCCAGTTGTGGATTGAAGAGGGAGCACCTTTCAGCAACCCCTTCTTGCCAAACTGAGGAGAGAAATACCACCAGTCCTTCGCCGAGGGGTGGCGCTTGAAGGTGTAAAAATACCTAAATAAAGAAAGAGATGGCTGAACTTCGACTACATGGCAAAGGGAGAGGAATCCTATAAAAACCTAAAGGAATTCGGCGCAACCAAGCTAAAGAAATGTCTAAAAAATAGAAAAGGGCGACGACGAAGGGCGGAAGCGGAAGCTGGAGTCCGACGCGGAAGGCCTCCTGATACAGGTAGAAACGGCCAGGTGGGGGGGTGCTAGCCCGGTCGGCAGGACCAGGAAGCTCCAGATCGTACTCCGGAGAAACTCCATACTGAACCCTTATCAGTAAAAGTTCATCCGGAGTCAGGGAACAGGGAATGGCACCCGACGCAAAAATCAGGCGAGGCCCAGCCCTAGATGTGGGTTCGTCTACAGTGTGGGGGTTCTGGGGGGCTGAGGTGGACGAACTCCTGGAACCACTAGAGGCGGAGGTGCTGGAGGATATTTCAAATAAAGACCCTAAAGATCCTGGAGAAATCAGACGGGACAAGAGGCGAAAGGTTTGCGGGGGACCAAGCCAGAGGAATGCGGCAGAAGAAAAATGGAGGAGAAAGGGCACCTAGATGGCAAGAAGAAAAATGAAAATTTCGGGACTAACCTAGATCGCTCCGAAGGATGCAGAGGGGCGAGGACAGGGATGACTCGAAGAATGCTTAGGGCCAAAGTGGACGCCAAAGAGGGTCAAAGCTCTCGGAGAGAAGGCAAACACTGACAGAACTCTCAGGTAGAATGAGACTCCTGAAGGCGGAAAGGCGGGTTTAAATAGATCCTGGGATCCGACACTATAATGATCACGGATCTCCCCAGGCCGATCCATGCTCGCCACGTGTCCCACTCGCCACCACAGGCGGCTAAAAGCAGCTGACAGCTGACAGAGCCATTACTGCACCGTACCTGGGCCAACGCACCAGCAAAAATTTCGAAAGGTCCCTTCAGATCGCCCCGATTCGAAAAGACTCCAGCACACGCGCATTAAATGCCAGAATATCTGAGGGCGATCGAGTGCAGGATTCAAGGGGACAACTTCGGCTGTGAAAATTTTTTTGTACTTCCTTCATTCGAAACTCGAACTCGAAAGTAGGGAGACTGGTATTGGGTATAAAATATCCCCCAGCCGAAGTTCGTGACATGTAATACCCCGGCCCAAATTGGGCCCAGAATCAACCCACAGTAAAAAAAAAAGGGGGAAACGGAAGGAGACTCCCGAAGGGAGTCTTCTTCTCCGATGAATCCCGATCGAGAAGGGCTCTAGGTCTCTTAAAACTCTAGGATCCTCCATGAATAAGCCTTCCCTCTCCCTCTCAAACCTCCACCGGCGATCTTCAAGCTTAAATCCTCCTCTTTTCTCCGTGGAACCCGCGGCAGCCTCTTCTCGTGTTCATCAAAAATTAAAGGTTGAAGAGGCCACCGGAGCTCAGGTAAGGCTCAAAATCTTCTTCCTCTCCCTCTTCCCTTTCTCCCCTAGCCCAAGGCCTCACCGTCGGCCATCGACTTTGCCAAAAATTAGTCGTAAAAGAAATTCCCTATTTTCTGAATTTTCCCTTGATTTTACCGGCCGAACCTTGCCGCCGGCCATCCCTTGCTCCACCGCCGCCTCCACCTGCTGCCGGATCTCCGACCAAGCCGTCGGAGCCCGAGCTACCAAGGGGGGGACCTCACGGTCTTCTCCTGTTTCAGCCAAGGGAGGCCGCGGGAAGAAAAGAAAAGAAGAAGGAAGAAGAAGAAGAAAAGAAAAGAAAAGAAAAAGGAAAAAGAAAAAAGAAAAGAAAAAGGAAAAAGAAAAAGAAAAAAAAAGAGAAAGAAAAAAATAAAAATAAAATAAAATAAAATAAAAAGAAGAAGAAGAGAAAAAAAATTTTCTCTCTCTCCTCTCTCTACCTTCTCTCTCCAGTTTCTTTCTCTAGATTCTCTCTCTAGATCTTTTTCTCTCTTTTTATGAATTTTATCTCTCTAGTATTTTTCTCTCTTTGATTACATCACAGACCTTAGGATAAATTTGAAATAAAAATATGATGATTTGAGATTGCTCCGAAATTCGTACGGTAGATCTGATCCCAGCCGATCCTATTCGAAATTGTAACACTGGATTCATTTTAAGTCACCCTGATAGGACCTCTAATGATCTCGATCATGAGTGATTCATCGAAAGGATATGAAAGTTTCTCTCTCACTTTCTCTCTCTACTTTCTCTCTCTAGAATTTTCTCTCTCTTCATGAATTTTCTCTCTCTAAAAGTCTTATGGATCAGTGGAGGATCCTGATACATAGACAAGTCCTAATTTTGATTAATCCTAAGAGAGGTCTTTGATTTGTGTTATCAGGATCGATTATCGGTAATTTCTCTATATGTGATTCTTATATTGATCAGGATCATGAAGAGATGATTGTCTGCATATGATATCGAGTAGAATATTTTGTTAAAAAAATTCATAAATCAAAGAAGAATATTGATTTCTGTGCTTGGATCAGTCACCGATAAAGGTAAGAATTTCTATACATGATCACCATTATATATATGCTATTTTACTGTTGGTCTTGCATTATAAGTTTTGCATCATCGGATTTGAGATCGATAAATTTATTATATCTGAGATACTGTTATTTGATTTTGAGCATTAGTATGTTATGTCAATATATATGTATCAGAGATTGATGGCATGATTATATGGATATGACATATCTAAATTGATCGTAATGTAAGTCGGAATTGATTTGATAAAATCAACACATAATGATTAAATGAAAAGAAAGAGATATATGGTATGGACTAGTCTTGTCATGTGGAACAGCCGGCCAGGGGCTTATGCCTGGGACAGCTCGCCAGGAGCTTATGCCTGGGACAGCCCCCACTGGCTTACAGGTGGATCAGCCGGCCAGGAGCTCATGCCTGGGACAGCCCGCCAGGAGCTTATGCCTGGGACAGCCTCTCACGGGCTTTGGTACGTGGGACAGCCGGCCAAGAGCTCATCCTGAGACAGTCTTGAAAGACTTTTTAAGTGGATTCGATCCGGATGGTGACTGAGGTATAGACTTGGATAGTCCAGAACCAGAAAGAAAAGGTTAAAAATCATGTGATTATGAAAGGAGAAATGAAAGATAAGATATGAAATAATTGTTGAAAAAAAAAGAGTTTCACCTGTTAACATATGATGATGCATCTAAGACAGAAGATTTATGGATGTTTGCATTATTCTGGACATTGAACATGAGATTTTATATTTTATTGCTTATCCTTATTTTCAGACTATATTACTATATCAGTGTGATATGGAAATTCTTACTGGGCTGTAAAGCTCACACCCTTTCATCTTTCTTTTCTTTTCAGAGTTACAGGATGACTTAGATTGGCTATGGCTTGGATTTACGAGTGAACAGAAGGATAAATAGAGTGTCATAGTATCTAATCAGATAATTGAAGAAATTTAAATTATAATTATGCAAGGTTTTATGAATTATCACTGAAATTAATTGTTATGGATGTTAAGGTTGTAATGATTTATTTTGGCCTTGCATATTCTTTAGGGCTTGCTCTAAGGAGTGTGCGGCCATCACGTATCCGATCCGGATGTTGGGTTCGGGGCGTGACATGACAGGAGTGACCCTCCGGAGATTCTACCGACTTTCGACCTTCGGCTACATCTCTCCGAACCTCTCTGGCGGCCGAGCCTCCGCAACACTCTCAAGTTTTGCCGATGGATAAGCCCCCACCTGCATCGACCGGATTCTTTGTGATGGACGGACTCCACCCAAGTTTCCACGATGATCGACCACCTTCTAGACTTCGTTCGGACTCCCACGGGAGTCGGACTTCATCCCCGACTTTAATTGCAGGTAGACTTCGTCCGGACTCCTACGAGAGTCGGATTTCATCCCCGACTTCAATTGCAGGTAGACTTCGTCCGGACTCCTACGGGAGTCGGACTTTGTCCCCAACTCCGGCTGCAGGAAGACTTCATCCGGACTCCTACGGGAGCCGGACTTCGCCCCCGACTTCAATTGTAGGTAGACTTCGCCCGGACTCCTACGGGAGCCGAACTTCGTCCCCGACTTTAATTGCAGGTAGACTTCGTCCGGACTCCTACGGGAGTCGGACTTCGTCCCCGACTCCGGCTGCAGGAAGACTTCATCCGGACTCCTACGGGAGCCGGACTTCGCCCCGACTTCAATTGCAAGTAGACTTCATCCGGACTGCTACGGGAGTCGGACTTCATCCCCGACTCTGGCTGCAGGAAGACTTCATCCAGACTCCTATGGGAGTCGGACTTCGCCCCCACTTCAATTGCAGATAGACTTCGCACGGACTCCTACGGGAGCCGGACTTCGCCCCCGACTTTAATTGCAGGTAGACATCGTCCGGACTCCTATGGGAGCCGGACTTCATCCTCGATTTCGGCTGCAGGAAGACTTCGTCCGGACTTCTATGGGAGCCGGACTTCGTCCCCGACTTCAATTATAGGTAGACTTCGTCCGGACTCCTACGGGAACCAGACTTCGTCCCCGACTCCGGCTGTAGGAAGACTTCATCCGGACTCCTACGGGAGCCAGACTTCGCCCCCGACTTCAATTGCAGGTAGACTTCGTCCGGACTCCTACGGGAGCCGGACTTCATCCCCGACTCCGGCTGCAGGAAGATTTCATCCGGACTCCTATGGGAGCCGGACTTCGTCCCCGACTCTGGCTGCAGGAAGACTTCATCCGGACTCCTACGGGAGCCGGACTTCGCCCCCGACTTCAATTGCAGGTAGACTTCACCTAGACTCCTACGGGAGCCGGACTTCACCCCCGACTTTAATTGCAGGTAGACTTCGTCCGGACTCCTACAGGAGCCGGACTTCGTCCCCGACTCCGGCTGCAGGAAGACTTCATCCGGACTCCTACGGGAGTCGGACTTCACCCCCGACTTCAATTGTAGGTAGACTTCGTTTGGACTCCTACGGGAGCCGGACTTCGTCCCCAACTTCGGCTGCAGGAAGACTTCATCCGGACTCCTACGGGAGTCGGACTTCGCCCCCGACTTCAATTGCAGGTAGACTTCATCCGGACTCCTACGGG
>NC_025996.2:22027390-22073796 GCF_000442705.2 Elaeis guineensis
ACATATGAGTTGTTAGGTGCTTTAGAAAGTATTGAAATTGACCATTCTAGTGGAGCCTTTGCTCAATTAGCTTGTATACAACTGCTTTGGTACGTAGTGGGTCCATTGGCCCATCATGTTTCCTAATCATGTGCCGATTGTTGGACGGAAATGTCTTAGACGCCAACCTTGGGTGTAACACCTTTTCCCAGCTGAGGATTCACTAGCTAAGTTCTTAAAAACTCTGATAGTCTTGTTTCTCAACTAAATCGAGTTGACTCCAAAACCAGATCAGATCTCAGCAGGTCTGTCAAATTGTAGATCTAATGAATGAGCCCTTCTTTTATGTGAAAGGATAAACATATATAAAAAAATTTGGAACATGTGTGAAGTAAAAGTCAAATACATGTGCATAGAATTTAGACTAGATCAAGTTTGAGAGCTAACTTAGCAAGTCAACCAACGTTCAGATCACACCATTGGCATCTCAGTTGATAACCATTTAAGGTAATCAACTTAACAGTCAATCTATAACAATTACAGCAGAAACAAAAGAAAAAAGAAAAGGAAGGAAGGAAAGTCGGGAGAAAAAAAAAAAAAAAACTTAACAATCAATTAGGCTGAGTTGGTTAGGTTTCGAGTTGGTTCTCAGATACTGTATCATAATGCATCTACGAGAACTGGTTTGTCTTGAAGTGTAATGGGCTATGCTCATGGCCAGTAGAGTTTCTGGATTATGATTGATATGGCAAAAAATTATATACACACAAGTGTACAAAAGACGTGGGCCAATGTGCTCAACCTATAAGAGCTCTGTAGATATATAACCCGAAAAGAGAGAAACAAAGAGCTTTATGGATCCTCTCTGATATAGCTCAAAGTCTTAGGGGTGGTAACCAAAGACAGAAGAAAAGAGTGGCCAATATCCAACCATCAGCAACGAACCCCACTCCTTCCATGTGCTTCACTTACCCAATGGTCCCGTGGGGGCCTCATCACGGTCAAGCCAGCTATTAACAAGGAAATGTCTTTTATGGTCTCCTTAAGGACTTTTTTTTTTTTTTCCTCCCTTTTTCTTTGAAAGACACCATGGAAGATTTTTCTTGATTCTTTGGGATGCCTTGGTCATCATCCTGTGCTTTGTTTGTTTTCTTTTAGATCTTAATTAAATGGATGTTGAGACATTTTTATACGTTTCTCCGAAGGCATGTCACATTCCATTAATACTATGTTAACCAAATCATTTGACCTTTCTTAAGCTAATCTAACCAGTCGATATGATGGCTAGAAATAAGAAAAAGTTTAGCTTTGTTAGGTTAGAAAGAGCCCATCATCGTTGTGACTTTTTGTGAGCCCTCCACCGTCCGCATCAACAACTAGCGCGTCAACTTGCACCCCAAAATTATTGGCATGAGTTTCTTTAGGGTGCTCTCTCTTTCTGTGAAATGCTAGTCTGTAAGTGAAACGAATCATTACTGGCTTAAAAGTTGGGCAACTTATAGAAGCAGCAATGCTTGAGAGCTTCCAGTACTGTGGCTCACTCAACATCATTCCCCTTCATAAGCTTAATTAGCATGATTAAAGTGTAGCCATTAGAGTTGAGACTTGAAAGAACTTAACCTCAGATGTACCATACTCGAATGGTTTGCTTTATCCGACTTATCAAAAAAACAAAGAAAAAAAAAAAACTTAACCACATGCACAGAAAGGGTAAACCACTTTTATTCATTGCAAATTCTTCTTCTGCTCCTCGTGATACCCGCTCGGAAAGACAAAAAGGGGGAAAAAATGAAAAAAAAAAGAAAAAAAAAAAAAGACTTGGCAGGATCTCAGTTTATTCAGTTTGTAGTCACCAGATGCTTCATTCAAACTCATGGATCTGTTCATTTAAAATATATATATATATATATATATAAAAAAAAAAAAAAAAAAAAAAAAAAAAAAATATATATATATATATATATATATAAGAAGAAGAAGACAGATTAGTGAGAGGAATGTACACAAGGAATGCTACTACGAAGATGTAATAGGAGATGAAGGGAGGTCATTATTACTGCAAGTGACTGGAGAGAGATTGCAGCTGCTGGGCAAGCGAGAGATTATGTTCAGTGTGTTGCAGAGGCAGGTGTGGTCGACTCCCCGAAGAGCAGCACAGCACTGCTCATTTGGAGGACCTTGGTTCGTGCCAGGAAGGACGTAGGGAGCGCAAGAAGTGAGCTGAGCAAGCCCAGCTGAGCAGTTCTGAGACCAAGCCACTTGGGACTGGGCAGCCAGAGCCACAAGAAAGAGAACAAAGGTAACTCGAGTGAAGAAGAGCGACATGGAAGGAAGAGAGATGAATGACTTAGCTGCTGCCATTGCTTCTTTCAATTCTTGGCTGCAGGCATCCTCTGAGACACCCATTTGCATTATATATATAGACAGTGCATGAGGGAGTGAACATTGCATGACTCAACTGAGCTTTTAACTCCCAATCAAAGATTTAAGTATCATCACTAATGTATGAATCACCAACACTCCTTGTATTAGCAACCTAACAGCCTCCAAAATTTGTAAAATGAAGCAATATGTAGAACTTCAATAGAGAAAAATATATAAAGATATATAGACATACTGCAAGACTGATGGCAGTGAAAAGAACGTGCATCACTCACGCTCATAGCATCTAATGAAACATCACCGTCTTGTGGGAAACCACTACAAGAGACTTAAGAAGATAATGGGGATTAAGGTCGACAAATTTAATTAGAAGGCTGGTAAAGGTTTTAGCCGTATATGGTGTTTGATGGAAGCAATATATCCTCCTTGGACACCTTAGAATGAAGTTGCGGTATTTCGATAGGTGTCTTAGAGTCTATAGATTCCAGTGGTTAATTGTTGATTCTTTCTTTATCTCCTCACTTGGTGAATGGGCATTCAATGAATTGCATTTTGATTATTATTGACAATGTAATTAGTTAATTACTTAGCACTGTTACAAAATTTTCTTTTGGTAATAGTTATTAACTTCTTTGATCTGTAAGCAGGAAATCCAATACAAACAAGAAAAGAACGAACATAAAACAGGTGGATGATCAGCAATATTTGTCAATTCTGATTGCAGTGTTACAAAATCTTTGCAGCCAATATCTTATAATGGAGCCAGCCCACAAAACAAATCCAAACAAACAGTCGTTTTGGACTACAGACTCATCCGAATTTACTCAGCTCCAATATTTGCTTCCTCTATGCCCCCCCTTTTTTCTTTTCCACTTTATTGGAGCAATGAGAGAGTAAGGCAGCACCAATGAATTATGACTGAATGAATCATAGAAATTAAATGAAACCAGACCAGTAAGATAGCCGTATCCAATGCTTTAAAGCTCCTTTTGCTATGCAGCACCATTCTGTTGCTCTTGTTTTTCGTCCGACACTGTCCAATAATCCTTCACTGCCAATAGAATCTTCTCCCTTTGGAGGGGACCATCTTCATGGTCGGCAATCTGGCTTTTCCATCTCATTCCATCCGTAATGCTTTTGATCTTCACCAAAACATCCACGTCGTCTCTAAAGATCACTGTACTCTCAGGCCTCAGAATTCTATCCATCTCCAACAGAATGTCTTCCATTTCACATCTGAAATCATTGATGGCATCATCATCTTACATTGGATCCATACATCGAGCTAAGCAGGCAGAAAGAGTAAAAAGAAATTCCATACTACCTGTCCTTGTAAAGAGTAAACAAGGAGTCAGCATGAATGAGATCGTAAGTCCTTGGGTATGTAGACATTGCCTCGCACCTGCAGTGAATGGAAATCAGTGTCAGAAATCAAAGGGAAGAGCTACAAGTAGCCAGGGTGCCAGAATTTCTGAACTGAGAACTCACCAGTCCTGATAGGTTCCAATCAGGCCACGCTCATAGATGACACCAAGCGTGTTCACATTCGCCGCCGTCGGCACAATGTTCATGACCCAGACTGGTATATCAGCCAGTGCAGCTGCGAAGCCACCGAACCGAGCATTCATGTCGAGCAGGTTGCGGTATCTGCCCTTCTGTCCTAAGTTGACCAATTTCTTGTAGTGCCCCACCCTCTTCTTCCATAGCTCACTATCTTGCAAGAACACCTCACCAGTAACCCCATCAAGGCTTCCACGAGCAATCCTTGGTGGCACCGCCATCAATCTCTCGGGCCATTTCTTCAATTCCCCGCCAGCAACGTCTCGAATCGAATCGACTTCAGGCAAGGGAGTGATACAAGTCTCCATGTTTGAATACCTACGTCAGCAATTCAAGGAGGTTGTGAGCAAGAGCATTCAATCCAAGAACTGAAGGTTTTAGTGCAGGATTTACCAAGCAGCATCAGGATTCCGAGCCGTGCAGAACTGGGGAGACTGGATGACCTTCCGACTAGCTTTGCAGTGAATGTGGTTGGTTGGCTTCTGCCAGATTGCAATGTCTCGTACCTCCTTTAGTTTCTTCCAGCAGAGGCTCTTCGCGACGGCTTCGATGGCCGACTGCTCTGCACTTAGATCCTCCCGTGTTCTCTGCCACCCTTTCCAGTGGCTCTTCCAGTTGATCGGAGGACCCGACAAGATCCAGTATCCACCCGGTCTCAGAATGCGGTCGATCTCGATCAAGAAGAGCCCATCTGTTTGCGGGAATGAACGCAATGAGATGAGGGGAAGAGCAATATGATGGGGTGGAGCAAAGGTAATCGAAGGACAGGAGAGGATTACCATACTGATGCCAAGGAATGAGGCAGCGAGAGCAATGGGCCATGTCGAAGGCCCTCGATGGGTACGGCAGGCGCTTGGAGGCGAGGATTCCGATCATGGCCGGCACGCCTCGCTCGAGGGCGAATTGGACCTGTGCCTCGTGTGAGTCTCTCGGTGCGATCGACATTGTTAAGATGTCTCGTGAGAGAAGGTAACCTCCCCAGCTTGCCACCTGCATTCACCATTGTTGAATCCAGCAATAATCAGTATAAACCGAAAGAACTCGGTGGTCTGGAAGAAGACTAACTCAGTGACCCACTCGGAGCGAAGCGAGTTACCCAGTTAACTCAGTGACCCGGATTTCCGGATATTCACCGTCGACTTTGACCACGTTAAGTAATCCGATGAACGAGAATCGGGGAGTGATGGACAACCCGGTGGGCTGTCGAAATTCTCGTTTTTAAGGAAAGAATTGATATTTTCCGATTTACCCAAAAAGGGAATAAAATGATCTGCAATTGAATTTACTCCATTTTTCTACATTAACCCGGAATATATAGAAAGAAAATCCCGAGTATAACGCGTGATATGGTCTAATTATACAACACCAAATTTCCTAATTAACCACAAAAAACGAAAGAGATAATTTAATCCAATTCCCTGACAATAAGTTGCTAACCCAAAACCATGAAAAAATCTTCTTGGTGGTTTCTTTCTTCTTTGATCAGATACTGAATTATAAATAGATTGATTGTTAAATTATCAAGTTTATTCCTATCATAATATTGGGAAAAAGACAACCTGTGCTTCCTAAAAAAATCCAAAATAAATTATAGAATCTTAAGCGAAGCTACCAAGATCCCAAAATCCGATTTTGTCGCCGGAACCGGCCAAATTCGCCGGAGAACCGGCCGAAACGCCGCCACGAAGACAAGAACAGAGTAGAGAAAGAATAACTCACCCCACAACCGGTGTCGATAGCGGTCCGGATGGACCCATCGCGGAGGTTGATGAGCCGACCGATGTCGTCGATATAGGCGTCGGCGCCGTTGGGGAACATGGTCCCGCCGCCGGGGAACCGGAACTTGTCCCCGTCGACCCGAATCCAATTCTGGACCGCCTTCTCCACCGTGAGCTCCTTGTGGGGCACGTTCGCGAACCACGCCACCTCGCGGCTCGCCGGCCACGGGAACGGGTTCCGGTAGCCCGCCGGCGCCGGGATCATGCACCGGAGCTCCTCCCCCTTCTGCGGGCAGTGCCTCTCCCGGAAGATGAGCCGGTCCTGGGGGAACTTGAAGGACCGCTTCACGTCCTCGCACGGGGTGTACTCCGAGTACTTGGCGTCGCACGCCGGGAAGCCCCGCGCCGCCGGGAGGGCGTCGACGGCGGAGTCATCGGCGGCGTGGTGGGTGCCAAAGTCGAGAGTCGTGGGGGAGTTGTTGCTATGGTTGCAGGACACGGTGGCGAGGATGGTGGAGGAGGAGGCGAGGGAGGGGGCGCCGCCGCCGCCGCCGCCGCCGTGCTGCCAGATGCCGAGAAGGTAGGAGGCGGAACAGAGGAGGGCGATTAGAGCGATGGAAAGGAGATTGAGCCGCTGCCAATAAGGCTTGTAGAGTTTCCATATAGCGGAATATGGCGTGGAAGCGCCGGCCATATCGTTAGAATCGAATCACGCCACCCAGCCTCTCTGTTTAGGGTCTTGGAAACAGAGGACAGAGAGGAGAGAAGAGAGTGGGGATGAGGGAAACCGGGGGAGGCTGGCTAAGGCTATATGTCCCTATTGGGCGGTGATATATAGTTCGGGAGTGTATGATATCTTTCTTTCTTTATTCTTCCTTTTTTTCTATACAAGAGAAGCCTCGCGCAGCCGGACTCGGACCTCCGATGGCCCCGGTTTCCGCTTTGCCAGAAGCCAGCCCCAGAAACGCCTCTTTCCCTGTCCTTTTCACTACCTGTACTGACTCTATTTGAGGTGGAAGTTTTTTTTTTTTTTTTTTGCCTTCTTACGCTGCTACGCATCTCGAGAGTTAAATATAATTGTGTAGATAGTACGTAAGATATAATTGTGTTTGGGGGAATGGATAACGGGGGTGGGTTTGAATGCATGTGGGGAAGGGGGATTGGAAGAAGGATGCGGATATTATTATATTAAGCTGATGTTACCCTTTCGGAATGCATTCGAGTGGGATTTAGTGATTGGAGTGATCGTTACGCTTGCTTAATTGTTTTTGCAATGTTTGGTGAAATAAATGTTTGATTGTGCGAGGATACTTGAGCCATGGGAGTAAGGGACGCCAACGAAAGAGGTCGGGCGCGGCTTCGGTTTGGGTTGGCTTGGGAAATACGGGCTGGGGTTTGGGTTGGGCCTGCTTAGGGATTCGTGGTGCCTTTGGATGGAATCCAAGCTTCCGCTTTTGGATGGATTTGGCCAGGTTTTGTCTTCTGGTGCAGAGAACAGAGAAAGGGAAGGTTCTATTCTGTACTACGAGCCTGCATCGACTCATCCAAAGAAGAAAAATGAGGGTGGGACATTCGTGTATACTAACAACGATGTTCTGCACATGCAATACATGTGATACAAGAGAAGAAAAAGAATTGATTTAGTAAAGCACGTTTTTTGAAGACACAAAATCCAAATCCCTTGGTTGCTAAGGACAAGATCATAGTTTTCGAAGAGGCGGCTGGATGTCAATTTATATTTGCATTAGGCTCTAATTGTTAGTGTATTAGATTAGATTTCAGCCTTAACTATCTCAGCGAATATGAACCGATAAATCAACAGTATAGATCAATAAAACATCAATATTAAATATATCAACATCTCCAATTTTCTATTTATTTAAATAGATGGCCTAACTAATAAAAATCAAAAATAATGCTTCAAAACATCTACTAATTTGTATTTATTATATTCGTTGATATTTTGATTTCTTGCCTCAATATATGAGTCAAAATCTCAACATTTCTGAAATTTCCAACATTCCATCTCAACCAAGATTTAAAAAAAAAAAGATCGTGATTGATCTAAGCATTGCTCGTCTAGGGAGATGACATAAATTTTGGCTTTTAAAAATTTTGATTTTGAAACATGTATTTGTAGAATAAGGATGGAAACTTCAACGAGACTGAAAGGGATTCAGGCATCTGATCTGACTGTAACTATTTTGTGGGACTTGATACCAGCATTGCATGCAAGTGGAAATGAAAAGGAAGGCAACAGATATGTATGAGCTTCATTCTTGTAGCTTGTAAATGAGTTGAAGTTGAATTTACTTTTCATAGCTTGCTTATGATCATGAACAACTGAAACCATGCTTTTACTTGGACTTTGGCCCAGCACAAGTCTAGTTGATAAGCACCCAAAGCTTAAGCAACTGATTGGAATGATGTTGATTTTAATTGATACCACGTGGGATCCTTCAAGTTGACCATTTCTGTTTGCCATAGCTTCAACAAAAGGAAAGAAAGGAAGCACAAAACTCGACTAGATATGCTTGTTTTGATGTTCTTGACTTGGCCTCAGACAACTAGTTATATATATTTGTGTGATGAAATCTTGATGTATATAGGAGAATTTCCTTGATTATTGTTTGGTTATATATTAGATTTGATTTATTAATAAGAATAATCTCCAATTTTAATCTCTACAGACTTTTCCTCCCACCCCCTCGAGAAGAGGCACATAAGCAATTGGCTACATGATGTGGATAGCCCTCTCCCAATTACCTCTTTTTTCCTAATTACTTGATGAAAATGGAATTTGAACCTAAGTCATTTAGTACAACAACCCAATAATTCATATGTTTATAATCACAAATTTATTCCAATATAATAAAACCAGTTCTCACAGAATATAGTTAACGAAATGAAAATTCTAGTTGAGTATTTTATAGTCTGGTCATATTTAATGTACAAAAATCATGTGTCCAGCAATATCAATAAGATTATGTTATCTCATTAGCTGAGTTAGGCCTATTTTGGTCCACAGGTTTTCCTTGAGTTGCATTCAAACCTTTCAATTCTCTGCGTTGAATAAGAATACATTAAGATTTAAATCATACGCTGGGGCCATCATAGATGTGATCTTCCTCACAAATGATTCACATTCAATTTGTATTTTATGGTTTTTATACATAACCGATGTCACCAAAAACGATTATCAAGTCTGTTTCTTGTATCTCGTGGCTGGTCTGCGAGAGAGAGGAGGGGGGGGGGGGGGGGCCGATGGAGGTTATAATATTAATAAGATAAATTAAACTACAGATCATACACACACTCTCTCTCTCTCCGTCTCTCTCTTTGCATGCCTAAAAACTTTTCGGACTCGTTTGGTTCACGAGAAGTAAAAAGGATAAGAGCAGTTCTGAGAAGCGAGAGGAGATCTTTTGTTTGATTGAAATTTTAAGAAGAGTTAAAATAGAAAAAGTTCTTCCCATGAGAAGACGCTTCCCATATTTCATGAAAAGTGAAAACTCATGAGAAAGATGAGTTTTGGCACTTCCCATGAGATGGAAAGTAGTAGTATTTTTTCTTACTCAAAATAATCTTTTAAGATTTATGGCTAAGATTTCACAAAATATCATAGATAGTTAGGATGAAATACTGAATAGTATAATATAATATTATATTAATATTATAATATTTATATTTTAATATTTTATATATTATTTTATTATATTTATATTAATATTAAATTATATTAATATAATATTATATTTATTAAGATATTAATAAATTTAATATATTGAAATATTAATATTGTATTAATATAATATAATATATATTAATATTATATCAATATAATAAATTATTATGATCTAATATTATATTATAAATATTAATATTAATTTTATATTATTATAAATATAATATTATTATTTATATAAAGTTTGATAGCAAAATGTATGATCTTATATCTATTAACGGTATAATAGGTATTCTACGTAGTATTTCAAAAACATGGATGCTCAACCAAACATAAGCATTTTTAGTAAGTTATTTTTCATAATCAATCAAACATACAAAATTTTATTTTTATGAAAAATTTTTTAAAAAATAATTTTTTAAAAAATAAATTTTTTCGTAAATCAAATGAGTCTTCAATGCACCATATCATTCAATTTTACGGTGGAGAAATTAATAGTCCACGCATAGCTATTCATAGAAATAATAAAACTTGCTCGAACAATAACATTACTTTAAAGAAAAAAATTTTTTTTTATAAGAAAAATGGAGTTGAAGGGGAGGCGATCCAATGCACCTACCTCCCTTGGCATGACCATACGGCCCAACCCCATTAAGAATATTTGATTCTGGATCGAGTTTGGATGAATAGACAGCCTCCTCCCTACTATATGGATGAATCCAATACGTGAGTATGTTACTCCAGTATCATTGAGGGTCAACGATCAGATACCGCTTTCAGATGCCATGTTGGACCATCAAGATACGCTCCATTCGCAGTCATTCGCGTTCTGACATTTAATCACAGTCTGATATCCTCGAGATTCGAATCCAGATCATTTCGTTGGAAGCAAAAGTCTATTCCGTTGGGATGCTATCCGGTGGCAAAAAAAAAAAAAATTCAACTCAATCAAAACTGGCGAAGATGTTGGCTGCTATTAATCAATTGGCATGTCATAACTCCCTTTGAAAACTTGATGGTCGCAAAACTCCAACCTACCTACTTTCGTGTGTGTGTGTGTGAGCTTGACTTATACCAAAAAAGAAGCTTGACTGGATATATTGGCAAAGACTTTGAAATCTACAAATAATTAAAGAAGCTAAGTAGAAGTTCAACATTTGGCAGAACTCTGCACCATGTTATGAGCATCCAAGCTTTTGAATTCTAAAAGATTACAGCGGCTACGGTCCCGCCAAGGCCGCTATTTGGCTCGAATCCCAACACCACCGGAATGGGTCAACGAGTCGCGGTTCGGCGTTCCAATGAAGCTCGTGGGCAAGTTGGCAACTCGGTGAATCTATCGCCGCATTCCTAGAAAATAAATATAGAAAATTATTTAGGTTGACCGAGAGAATTTCTAGGGGAAAATTATTGGACCATCAGCGTAACGATATCACTTCCCCTCATGCTAATATTTTCACGGGTTTATTACTTTGTCTTTTAGCCTCTTGGCGAGGCAGATCCGATCCAGATAACCCACACTCCTCTCTCCTGGTCAACGTCAGACGCTCACCACCTGCCACTTGATGGAATCGGATGGTCCCCTATGTTGGACCTCTGTGCCGATCAATTATTGCTAATAATTTAAATTAAATTAAATAGTTGATAAAGATTACAGTGAACCCCTAATACGACTATGCTCGTGTGTGCACATGGTTTTGGGACTCTGGTCTGGTTCATGGGAAGCATCCATTTAATTTAGCAGCAAGCACCCCGTTTTGGCTTAGGGTTTAGTGTGTGTGTGTCCGTATCCCTGATTCCACCACCCACCAGTCATATAATAGCTTAGGGTAGCGTCATGCAACTAACCCTCCTTTTGCTTTAAAGGGACCAATCAAATTTTATCCAAAAGAAAGAATAAGAGACCAAACAAGTCTCATGACCATGTGCCTCGCTAAGACCTATTGTTGATTTATTCCCCTCCCCCCTACCCATCCAATCCAAAACCTTTTTCTCTGCTTCCTTGCTATTTTCTAAATCGTTTTACTCTGGTAGCATACGCCAGACGATAGAATTGTGGTGAGAATAAAATTAGCATTCCAGGCTTAAAGATTAGAGAAAAACGATCTTTTTTTTTTTTTTTTTTTTGGAAACTTTTATCTGGATCCCAATGAAACCCTTCCAAAAGGATGCTAAAAGGAAGCAAAATGAGATTAAAATGGAAGAATTCGTGTGGCTTAAGGTGGAGCTGAGATGCAAGGTAGATCCTAAGAAATATAAATTGGCTAGCATCCTAAGATATGATGGTTGATATCAATTTAGTGGGTTCCATGAGGATATGCTGAAGTTGTTGGTTAAACGAAAAATTTATTCAACTTTTAAGTCCAGGTTATAGAAGTTTTAATTTTTTTTTTGAAAAAAAAGAATAGTGTTGGAAAGAGATCAAAAAAAAAAAAAAGTAATATTTTTAAAACACTGTACAGTGAACTAACAAGCTGTTCAATTCATGGGTCGATCGATCGGACTAGTTTGAGCAATGGTCCAATTACCCTTGAAGGGCAAGTCTAAAGTATTGATACAATACGGAGGGCAAGCATGTCATCAAAGATAAGCCCCTTTCCGATGATTCTGAGCTTGAGAAGCTTGATGTTGGAGGAGTCATATGGTGCATGTGGTGGATCTTACGGTGATGGTGCTTAAGCTCAATGCTGTGGGAGAACCAGCCAACACCAGCAATGGTGATGTTGAGAGGGTGGTGGTAGGCCATGAAGGAGGAATGGCATGCTAGGGAGGACTTGAAGCAGGTTGTGAGTGGAGGAGATCTCCTTGGTGCTAGGGTTTTAAGAGTGTGAATGGGGCAGTAAGTTTGACACATTGATCTTTGGCATTTTCTCCTCTTCGAAGTCCCAATTTTGCAACCCAAGGTTGGGTTAGGGTTTAACCCCTCTAATAGTGGGATAAGAGAGAGGATGGGAATTAAGGACTAGGGATTGGGCTAAAAGAAAGGGGATCGGATTAGGGATTTGCTTGAAACAATATAATTTAACGAAGAAAATAAAGAAATTGATGAATAACCAATTATATCGTTACAAGGGAGTATCGAAATAGTAAGAAAGAAAGGTTCTTTGAATATGGAGCGAATCTTGTAGAATGTGAGGACAAAGCATAACTCATTGCATCTTGGTCAGCTTATTGAGGTTGCCATTAGCAGAAAACTTATGGAGCTCTTCGATGTTTTTCTCTTGCTCATCTTTCTTCTTTCCCTTCCTTTAACCATCATTGGCAAATAAAGGTACCAAAGTAGTGCATTTACCTCCTCCTTATCACTGTCGGCTGCAAGCAATCCATTGATGGCATCCTTTTCTGATAGGTTCGACAATTCGAAAAAAAATTCTTGCTCCTAGACGACAATCTCGAAGGGATTTTTTATTTCTCCTCTCTAAGAGTTTGGATGAACTAGTGAAGAAGACCTTTTTTGATTAGTTATTGGATTGTCGAATCACATATTCGGTTGTTTGCAACAATCTCATAACAATTGATTTATCGAGTTGGGCCGGCTAATCTAATCGATCCATATGGTTCTCTTGAATTTGATCAGAATTTGATTATTTTTAAATTATTCTGAAAACTGAACTAGATAGATGATCGGTTCCTAGTTAAATTGGTCAAACCAACCAATACGATTTGATTTTAAAAATATTGAAAAGAGGAGAGACTTCAAAAAGATAGCAGACAGAAATATACGGAAACAAACAAAATACACCAATATATTGGGTGGAGATAAAAGATACAGGTGGAGATCAGTGGATCCCATCACCAGTAGTTGGTATTATATATAATGATGAATTTATTTTTTTGATGGAAAATGATGAATTTATTTTGCACTAGTCTCTAGCATGTCCATGTATGATAAGCGAAAGGAAAGATTAAGTGCATGACGTGAAAGTGAGGATAGACGTTTCAAGAAGCTGAGGTGGGTGTGGAGATACAAGTGAAGAAGGGGAGACCTACGTGTGGACCTCAAATGCCAAGTTGACGTTACATAATAATAGAGAGGATACAAATTTTTTAGATATTGCTGTCGATTCTTCGTCATCTTCTTGTCAAATTTCTGTCTCATAGTTCCACTTGGTGCACAAAAGGTTGCATGGATGTCAATGTCGGGGTTACGTTACTTGTTGGGCCTCACTTTGGAGGGAGATGGAGCGGTGCAAGGGGGGGTGACCGTAGCAGTTTTGTTTTCCTATTACCCCATTCCACTGGTTAGCGTACCCCGCAAGACAATATGCAGGGGATCATCGACTTCATGGAAGGAAGCATTCCTCCCACCACCTAGGGCTAAAAATGGGCCGGGTTAAATCAGGCTATGCCTCTATCCAAACTCAGCTCGAAATATTTTTTTAGACTTTAAACCGGATTTAGGTCTAAAAAAAATTTAAAACATAAGGTTCGAGCCTAATCCAAGCCCAATCCAGAGCCTGGCCCAAACCAAATCAGGTCGATCCAATCTCGAGCCCAAGCCCGAAACCCAGCTCAACCCCTTCCCTCTGTTTCTCTCACCTTTTGCCCTTTCTCTCTCGCGAAACTTCCATATGCTTCACCGGCCCTCTCCTCCCCTCTTTTATCGAAAAGGGAGATGTTGTAAAGTCGTCGCAGGAGATCCCGCGGAGAGATTGAGGTCATCGAGGACGAGGGAGATCACGGTGCTGGAGTTATCGCAGGAGATCCCGCCCTAGTCACGGGGGCAGGTGGACGATCCCTCTGGTGGGTGCTTCCAGAAGTCGATGATGTTGGAGGAGCGGTCGGTGCGGATGCCGTTCTTGAACTCCATGAGGGATCAGATGTCGTCGGAGGGTGCGGCAATGGAGAGTTGGCCAACGAAGAAGAAGACCGTCCAAATGATGGACGTCAAAAGACCGGATGTCATCGAAGGATGGATTGTGCGGTGCTCTCTACTCTGCCAATCTTCCGAGAAGCAGACGAGGGTGGGTTGGGGTAGTTTCTGGATGACGGATGGACAAAGGCGGCGAACGAACGAGACCAACGGTGGACGGATGAAGCTAGGGCGAAGAGAGTGATGGGAGAAGATCAGAAGATGGGTGCATCCGATGGAGAAGGGATTTTAAGCAATCGGACGGATAAATCGATTTGAAATTTTAAGGTGAGTCCTAATTGGCCAAGATTGGACTCAGATTATTGATTGAGTTAAACTCATTTAGAATCAGGCTTAACTGGGCTATTAGATTTTTAATAAGATTTTTTTTTGGCTATTGATCGGGCTAAGATTCGGGCTCGGGTCGGGTCAAAAATATGTCCGAGCCTGACCCGAAAGACAAATGGGTCCTATATTGAAGTCCAAATCTGACCTGAATTGTTTCGAGCCAAGTTCAAAGCCGATCCAAAGTCAGTCTAGTCCAATGAGTCTTGGATCGGCTCGAGCCAAGTTCCAGTCCTACCACCACCCCACACCGCCACCAATACGGCGACTCCTAAGAAGGGTTATTGCTAGTTGTTGTAAAAAAATTTTGTCAGCTATGGATTTGTATCGAGCCATTCGCCCGCCCAGGCCCTATCATCTTGAGAAAATATTCATTGCAAATGGTGATATCACGTCACCATTGTAACAAGCCAATAAAAAGTTGAGAATGAGTGAAATACATTGAGTAGCGTAGGATATTATCTACCGGAATCGATGCAATATATGACAATCGATGATATATAAAAATTTTAATTGATTTATTATAAATTTGACATGATATCATTGTTGCAATGAATATTTTTTTTTACTGTCTAGAAGCACACCCTAACCTAAATTTGAGCATGTGGTTGTGCTGGATGGAAAAAAAAAAATTCCCGCAGCATTCGTGCCGAGAGTGTGTTGGATTGGTACGATCTATGTTTTTTTTTTTTTTTTTGATAAAGATTGGTACGATCTATGTTAAAATGAACTTACAGTCCACGAATCCAAACGAGAGTTTAATTCATTTTCTACTGGATGATCCAAGCAGACTCTTAAAAGCCGAAAAAAAAAAGGGCGGGGGGGAGCGGGCGGAAAAAGAAAACAACCGTGCAACTGGTGGGAAGGTCCCAGGGGGAAGAGTGGGATTCTCGTGCTCGCCACTGATGCGCATGTCTCAGAGGAATTTGGTTTGTAATTGAAATTGAAATATATTAGAATAAGAGTCAAACTTGCTGTCTTCCCTAACATATTTAATTAGTAAATAAAATTAAAATTAAAATAGAGAATAAATACTTGGAAAGAATAAAAATTAGATTACGGGAGATTAGGATATTCTTATTCTCTTTTAAAATCAGAATGAAAATGAGACTTTCCTAACCATATAATTGGAATGGAAGTTATCTATTCTTATTTCCATTTCTGAGTTCAATCTTTTTAAATTTAAATATGCCCCTTAAGATATTTTTCACAAGAAATCACATTGTAAGAATTTATTTTCAAATTAAAAAGATAAAAAGCTCCTTTGCAATCGGCAAAGGGATCCCACGTAGAAGCTTGGAGAAATTATTGGGTAAATTAGATTCATCATGAATCTATAGCAGCAAGTGCTAGGATTGTTTTATCCTAGCTCGATGGTGGACTTAGCCTACTTAATAATTCACTGCAAGAAATAGGGGTTTATTGACACAACATTTACCTATGCAAAATCTATAGCAGCAAGTGCTAGGATTGTTCTATCCTAGCTCGATGGTGGACTTAGCCTACTTAATAATTCACTGCAAGAAATAGGGGTTTATTGACACAACATTTACCTATGCAAAATTTTGCATAGGTGAAGAGCACAATTAGCTATGCAAACAAAAAAAATCGATAAAATGGGCATAATTAGTTACACTTAAGAAAAAGTATCACAAAATATAATTATCGACGTAATGGTAGTATCGGTATTTAAACCAAAACGTCGATGATGGGTGGTCTTAAATTTTTTTTATTTTGACAGACCATCTGTTGATGCTAAATTTATATAGGCAATTAAGCTAATTGCCTACACTTTAATTTTACCTAGGCAATTAACCTCATTGCCGATGCTAATTTAGCATTGATAAATTATTTTTTATTAATTTTTTATTTTTATAAAATTTTTATCGATACTAAATTGGCGTAGACAATAAGGTTAATTACCTACGTAAGATGGAAATATAAGCAATTGAATTTATTGCCTACGTAAATTTAGCGTCGGCAAATATTTTACCTTTTTATTAATTTTTTTATTTTAAAAAATTACTTTTCAATGCTAAATTTACTTAGGCAATTAAGCTAATTACCTGCGCGTCTATCTTGCGTAGGTAATTAACCTCATTGCCTACGCTAAGTTAGCATGAAAATTTTTTTTATTATTTATTATTTTTATAAATAATTTATCGATGCTAAATTTACGTAGGCAATTAGTTTAATTGCCTATGCTTAGGATTTGCGTGAGCAATTTGCTCCATTACTTATGCTAATTTAGCATCAGTAAATTATCTTTTTTATTATTTTTTTATTTTCATAAGTAATTTGCCGACACAAAATTTATGTAGGCAATAAGCTTAATTGCCTATACTTCAATCTTGCATAGGTAATTACTCTCATTATCTATGCTAACTTAGCATCGGTAAATATTTTTTTATTTTAATAATTTATCGACGTTAAATTTGTGTAGGTAATTAGCTTAATTGCCTATGCTTAGAATTTGCATAGGCAATTCGCTTCATTACCTATGCTAATTTAGAGTCGGCAAATTATTTTTTTATTAATTTTTTATTTTTGCAATCCATTTGTCGATGCTAAATATGTGTAGGCAATTAGAATAATTGCCTGTAATTATTACTTACATAGAAAATTAAAATCATTGTCGATACTAATTTGACATTGGTAAATATTTTTTTATTATTTTTTTATTTTTGTAAATAATTTATCGATGCTAAATTTGCATAGGCAATGAGTTTAATAGCCTATGCTTATATCTTGAATAGATAAATGACCTCTTTACCTACACAAATTTAGTGTCGGAAAATATTTTTTTTATTTTTTTAACACTAATTGACCATCCTAAATTTGTGTAAGAGAAGATCTTCTATTTTTTAAATTTATTTCTTTTAGGCTAATAAATTCATAAATATTATAATTCCTCTTACAATAAGTCAAATATCTTATCCTCATTAAAACTAGTAAAATATCCTTCTTTTAATTAATTACAGCAAATTGAATATTATTTTTTCTTAAAAATCATCATTTGTTCTCCGAAAAAAGATAATCTCTGCATGTTTTTTTATTTGCTTGCTTAACTTCCAAATTTGAAATAGACATTGATACTTGGATAAAAAAATAAAACAAAATTAGCCCCATATGTTTGATAACTACTAGTCTTGCAGTATATTTTACTCCTGATGGTCATTGTTTATAGTACGTGCTGCATGATTGGAGTGATGAGGAATGTGTAAAGATACTGAAATAATATAAGAAGACTGCTCCATCCAAAGAAGAAAGGATAAGATGATTATTATTAAAATGGTAGTCAAACTGGATATTGGCTTTCTTAAGCTGGCCGAAATACAGCCACTCTTTGACATTAGGGCTAGAACACAATTAGGCTCGGACCGGGCCTCACCCCTGCCCAAGCTTGGCCCAAATTTTTTTTAGGCTTCGAACCAAACTTAGGGCCAAAGATTTTTTAAATTTTATAGCCCAAGCCCGAGCCCAATCAGATCGGACTGAATTCATCATTTGGGCCAAATATTGGGTTGGCTCGTATTTGTTTGGTATGACCTGTAGGCTGCCTCCAAACCACGTGCCACCTCTCCTCTACTTAGCCCACTTGAGATAATCTTTGTATCCCCACTGTCGCCGCCGTCGCCTCTGCTCTTCCTCTACTTTGCTCCACCTAGCTCTACACCACATGCCACCTTTTCCCCATTCAACTTGCTTGAGACAGTCTCTGTATCCCCACTGCTGTGTTGGGTTGGAGAAAGCAAATGTTTTGTAAAATAAAAAAAGAAAACCATTTACTGATGTAATATTTGCGTAGGTAAAGAGTCGAATTTTCGATGCTCTGTACTTGCATAGGTAAATGTCCTATTTACCTATGCATGTTAGCGTCGGTAAATAGTTTAATATTTGTCGATGCTAAATTTGCATAGGTAAAAAGATCATTTATCTATGCAAAAATATAGCGTCGGTAATTAGGCTATTTACCTATGCAAATTTAGCATCGATAAATATTTTTTTATTTTTTATTTTTGTAAAATATTTTATAGATGCTAAATTTGTATAAGTAAGGACTCATTGCTGATGTTGAGCCATTTCATAGGTAATTATCTTATTTATCTATGCAAATTTAGCGTCGGCAAATAGTTTGCAAAAAAATAAAAAAGAAAACCATTTACCTATGCAAATGTTGTGTAGGTAAAGATGTCATTTGTCGATGCTCAGCTTTCACATAGGTAATTGTTTTCTTTACCTACGCTAATTTTGTGTCTGCAAATAGTTTGCAAAAAAAAAAAAAAACAACGCTATATTAGCGTTTCAAAATCTTTTTTCCCATCAAAACCCCTTCCCTCCCCTGTTTTCGTCTCCTGCCGAATCCATCTCCATTTTTTATCCTATTTCTTCCTCCTTTCCCCACCAGACCCATCTTCCACCGATCACTTTCCCTCTCTCTCTCGGCTCTCTCACTTCCTCCCTATCTCGCTATCAATTCTCACCATCGCCACCACTGCCACAGCCGCCACCGTCGCCCCCATCGATGACTTCTTTGCTTTGCTCTACCTCCACACCATGCGCCTGCTACCCCCACTCTGCTCTGCTTCACCCGATCGTCGCTACCAATCTCCGTCATCGTGCCACCCCCGCTTTGCTTGGCTTCACTTCCGATCCATACCGTCATTGCTGATCAAAGGTATGACCTTTTCCCGCATAGATTGATCATTCCTTTTATTTTCCCTTCTTTTTCATTTCATTTCAGGTAGCTAGGGGGGGCCAGGGCAAGGAGGAGGGAGGAAGGGGGGTGGGGCGGTTTGAGGAAGAGGGTGGGTGTTCATGAGCCAGAGAGGAGCAAGGAGTGGCTTCAAGTGTTCGACTGTGGGGAATGCGATCGTAGGGGGCACTGGTAGGGGGTAGGACAAGGAGGGAGGAGGGAGGGTGGGGTGGTTTGAGGTAGAGGATGGGTGTTCATGAACCGGAGAGGGGCGAGGAGGGAGTTCAGGGGTTCGACCATGGGGAATGCGGTCATCTCAGCACCAGTCTATCGAAACAAGCACATCATCTCCTGTCATGACAGATTGATTTTACATATTATAGTTTTTTATATTTAATTTATTTTAAATTTTTATTATGTATAAATAACTGATTTTAAGCTTTTATTTTACTGCAGCTGATACTGTGATTAGACGGACTCATGAAACCACCAGCAATGAGAAGTTGGAGGAGTGGAGGAGGGCACATCTTGGAGAAAGGATGAGGGTTGTCATCCCATCAGGATATATTATACTACTTCAGTGCCATATTAGGGATTCATACGTGTGTGAGGTTGGCATTATGTCCGATTGTATGCTCTCTTGACAATATTCGATTGACGAAGAGTTACGAAGCCATAGAAGTAAATCCTCCTTGACCATTTACAGGTAACTAAATATAAATTATCTTATATTTTTTAAATACAGATCCTTCTATTTATTTTATATTTAATTTGATAATTACTTAATTTTTATTTTTTTAAATCTCATATATTGTACATTATTTGTGCGGTATGATTTTGATATCGAGGAGATTGATACCTAGCACGTACAGGACGCTATCCTTAGGCATATGGAGAGGTCGCTTAAGGGGTTCAGCTATGACCTCCATAGCCACTGGAAGGAGGTTTTCAATACATATGGGGCGGCGGTGGCACGTGAGACACCTCACAAAAATATTTCACATCTTGACTGGGATTTTCTATGCAATAAGTATGAGGACATTGCATACTGGGTATAACTATTATATATAACAAAAATATGAATTATTGAATTGATGTGGTATTGTAATATGTTAACTCATATCTTGAATACATTTGCTTATTGGGCCTTGTGCAAAAAGAATACAGAGAACCCATCGAGGCTCGCATTGATGCATTATGGCAGATCAAAGTCATTTGCGCAGCATCGGTATAAGCTGGTAAATGCACATACATATATCTTTAATGATTTTTTAGAATATGTATCTATGTACTTACATTCATAAATTTTAGAGGAACATCGAGACAGGACAGTTGTTGAAGTGGATTGAAGTCTACCGGAAGACCCATCGTTGAACGACGGGAGAGTGGCTTCCTGGGACTAAGGAGAGGCATGTAAGATTAATTGATTAAGTTTTATGTTTCAATTTCATTTTGAAATTTAGATTTTTGATTGTACTTATTTTTTTCTTTAATTAGGAGTAGATGATGCATATACGATCCCAGCCCATCGCTAAGGGTTCCATCCCATCCACAGGTGACGATATCTATGATAAGGTGCTTGGTAAGAGATCCAATTATATTACGGGATTGAGATATACGGTTGTGGCCCCCAGCTCCTCTATAGCATCACATATTTCTTGTGATGCTCGTTTGCGTGAGGTGGAGAGGAGACATGAGGAGGAGCGCCATAGACATGAGGACATAGTGGCCCTACAGTGCGCTAATGCTCGGCTTACGTCCTAACTTGAAGCATTTGGAGCGAAGCTCGATGAGTTATATCCCGCATGCCTTCCTCGCCGACCCCCAACATCCCCGCTGATGCCTATGATCATGACTATGTCGATAATGATGATGGATGCCCTCCTATGATCGATATTATTTTATATTATTTAATAAATAATTAGTTTGCTAACTTAATTTTTTATATTTTTTAATCTATTGTAGGTTTGTGATATGACTTGGCATGTGGAGTTTGATTTTGTATGGATGAATATATTTATATGATATTTTATATGGTTATATACATACTTGTTTTGCTATCTGTGTGGTTGTAAAAATTAACATAATATTTTACTATACATATATAGAGAGAGAGATTGTATCATTATTAAAGTAAAATAAATTTGATTTTGGCATATGTGTAAATGAAGAAGATAATGTACATATTGTATACATTTATTTGTCTACAGATTTACAAAAAAAATTATAAAAAATTGACACAAAAGCAATCAATTTTTTTTTTGTTAAAAAGATAATTAGCGATGCAGAATAAGCATAGAAAAATACCTTTAGCAATGCTAATTAGCATATCAATAACGTCACCAAAGGGTGTGCCGGGATGTCGGACATGCCACCATTAGCGACGTTATGGATATTTACTGACGCTAAAGGTATTTTCCTATGCTTGTTTTGGATCGCCAAACAAGACAATTAGCAACGCAAAATAAGCGTAGGAAAATACCTTTGGCGATGCAAAATTCTGGCATGTCCCGACTTTCCGACATGCGTTTTGACGATGCTATGGAATATTTACCGATGCCTAATTAGCATTGCTAATAATTTTTTTTGACGTAAAATTAGCATCGCAAAACATAGACTTTTGGCGATGCTTAATTAACATCACTAATTATTTTTTCTGACATCAATTTTGCATCGCAAAAAATTAACTTCTTTGCGATGCTTATTTAAGTATAGATAAATTGATTATTTTCAACATAATATTTGCATCGCTAAAAAGACTTTTTGCCGATACTTTATTGAAGCATAGGTAAATGAAATCAACAACGCTTTCCGTAAGCATTGATAAAACATAACATTTGCCGATAAAAAATTATATACATCGGTACATGAAATCAACGATGTCCCTTTTGCCGATGCTTATTTGCCGATACATTTTACGTCGTTAGATATCTTTGACAATGCTTTTTGATATTTAACTATATTTTTTTTTCGTAGCTAATTATCTTACTTCTTGTAGTGATTCCTAGAAAAAAAAGGATCTCTACTATCTCCAACAGTGGTCGGCCCTATGATTTTCATGGAGGATCGGGTCATGATTTTTCGTACCATCTGAAATCGATATGTTATCTCATACAATACCAAATGGCATATTGATACAATAATATGATAATATTAATATGAGGTTTAGTATCAAGACAATGAACCTTCATTTGGATTGTCTCTTTGCATGAAAGAATGATCAATCTTCTTTCATAATATCACTCATTGGATTGTGCTCCATATAGATCTCAAAGTATTTTAAATCTCTTTCAATTATGCTGATTTGGAAGCAACCATTGCGCAAGACAATGGTGGATTCACACGGAGGAAGATCATCCTTCTTTCGCCAGGGGCACAACCTCATCCCTTCTAAGGGAAGCCCTGTCGATGGCATGTACGCTACATGGAGGTCAAAGTGGTATGGGCCTTTTGAAAATGTCATTCATTGTGACCTATCCTAAGTCTTATGAACATTGCTTTGCTATTCCCATATTCATTCCTTATTCCAACGCTATCCTGAGCTGAGAGTAGCAACAATCCTCGTTGGCTTCGTTCCCTGGTCTTGGAAATTTTCTCCATCAAGAGGATTTGGTTGCGAGCCTCAATGTTGAAAGAAAAAATTATTGATTAGGACGATTCTACCCTCACCTTACATCATCCAATAACAAATTAATACATTATATCAAAAAATAATTTTTTTTATTTAAAATAATAAAAATTATTAACTGATCTATCATAATTAATATTAAAATTTTTAATAATTTTTAAATAATAATATATTTTTTAATAATAATTAATATATTAATTTATTATTAGATGACCGAAAATATACGTCATAAAATTGTTCTGATCCATTTTCTCTCTGTCAGAAAAGGGAGGACCGGCTCGTGCCACGCGGCGGCGGTGAAGGGGGCAGCTGATTTTTGTTTTATTCCGGAGTGGATAAAGTCGTGCAGACGTGGGGCAAAATCCATCGCCCGCTGCCCCTTAAATAAATTATTTATCGTACGGCGACCTAATTATTCTGGAACCCAAGCCCATCCTACGTTAACAGATATGGGCTGGCCCAAGTGCTCCAAATGCAATCTTTGTTCTCCTTCGGCCCTACACAATTTTCTGCCCACGTCGACAAAAAATGAGTTGATACATGGGTCTGAAACAAATCTGTCTCCCCCACCCAAAAAAGATAAAAGGAAAAATAAAATAAAAATAAAGAAAACTGTACTCCTACTTTGTCAGCTAGAGCAAGAGATTTCTTTTTGGTAAAGAGCTAGAGCAAGAGATTGGAAGAGTGAGGCGGATGAGCAATCACCATTTATGGGAAGATGAGCCAATCTATACACCGGCTGATTAGTCTCTAAACGTATGAGAGGCCACAAATTTTTTACCAACATTTGTTATCCTTGTGGGAATGCCAAATAAGACGAACCCTTACAACTTGAAAGACGTAGATATATTTGTTCAAGAACATGTTTTGCGGTGATTTTTAGAGCGCAGGTACTTAAAGTTGCTCCACAATGTGTTTTGTCGATATTTCAGAGCATGTCCCCCTAAATGATCTTCCTTTATCCAAAGCATGATCCACGCTTTTAAACTGGATAGCATTTGTCTGTGTTAATATAATTCAGATCAAATTTGAAAAAACATTAGATCATAAATTGTTGAATTCACCGATTCATCTATTTGTTATAAACTTGCAGAAAAATTGACAATTGAAATTACAAAAAATATCCTTCTCCATTTTCAAAATTCTGTTTACTTTGGTGGGCTGCCGATTTGGATTGGGCTTTGCTCAATTCTTCTTCTTCTTCTTCTTTTTTTCTCTCTTTCCTTTTTTATTTATTTATTTTATTTATTTCATTTTTTTCGCTGAGCGCTTTGCTCAATTCTTTCCTGGTTACCTTGGGTCAGACCAAGCGTTGCAACTTCATATCTGACTTGACCCGATTTGGGCCAATGTAATTTGAGCTACGAATAATTGAACAGCTTTTCAGACAAGAAAAGCTCAGAAATTGATCATTGGAATTTCAGCATGGGCCTACAGACGCTTGTGTTTCATGCAAGATGATGACTAAAGTTAGATGGCAAATGCTATGCTCGTTCAATCAATAAAACATTTTTCTTATTGTTCTTGAGGCAAAACTAACTACTGTTGCGGCTAATCCCCTCATCGTTTGGTCGTCGAAAAACAAGCACCTGCAAAAGAAGTCCACACTGACCGGAGATGCCTCCGGCGGAGACCCTTCGATGGTCAAGTCAGAAAAGAGATTAGGCAACAGTAGAAAAGAATCAGAGGGGTCAGTGGGAAAGAGCCAGAGAGGTATAGAGAGAGAGAGAGAGCTCAGAAGCTTAGAAAGAACTTTTTTCAGCACTGTTGCCTTTCCTGTTTTATAGTAGGGCGTGGCGTGGTCCCGTCATTAATGGCGCAGACAATTGGGGAGTTGTCAAATCGTCGGAGACTGTCAGAATTGTCGTGGGGCTTGTTAAATCGTCGTGGGACTGTCAAATCACTAGGGTTGACCCATGTCCAGGGTGGGACGATGTCCCCAGGGCGGCCACGCCGCATGTCCCTGTCAGGACAGCAGCCCATAACAGTTGTACGATATTTGGGAGAGCCGACCGACCATACGTCGGCACTTGGTTGCGGGACGTCGGGTGAAGATCCAGGGACATCGTCGGCTGGTCTGACGCATTGCGGGGATCGGACATCGGCCACCACCCCTGCCTGACAGTGAGTCGGTAGAGTCGGACTCCGTCGTTCGGCTAGTCGGGAGCAGAATGGATCCGCCCAACCGACATACCTTAGGTTGGACAGTGTCGGCAATCGTCGGTTGGTGCGGTCGGTAAAGTCGGACACCGGTCAGATAGGCCCGAGGGTGAGTCGGCGTGAAAGGAGTCGGTCGGTATATCCCAACAACTACCATTTTGGGTCGCCTCTAGCATAACATTTTATGGCATGCAGTCTAAAAAGATCAAATGATGATATTGTTAGGTGTGGATATTGGTCAAGATGTTGTGATATAAAAAGGATCACCCCGTAGATCTTTTCACAAATAAAGAACAATGCTACATAAGGCAGCAAAGGAAGAGATTTTGAAGTCCTTGCAAACACAGCTTCGTTATACAAGGAGCCTGTAATTGGTTTTGCCGGTCAATCTAGCTTGCTATTATCTACTTTGAGATGCCATCAAACAAAATTTGGCTGGGCTCTACATGAGACCAAATTAATTTATACTTCCTCGAACTTATCCTAGCTATGAATCATATTGTTATGCATAATCACGAAATTATGATGCAGGGAGCAATATATGCAGCGTTTTCCATCCTTCTGCAGCATGTTTCTACGTGTTATCAACATCAAGAGAGCATAGCCATATTCAGTTTTTTATATAGAAAGTTGCAAATTTATGTGCATGCTGATATTATAGGGACAAAAGTTTATTAATTTCCAACTCTTTGGACGAGGAGGAGAGGAAGGTGCCTCTGCAACGTTGGCCCAAGTTTCTCATCCGACATTGGGTCCCATTCCATCAAGAGTATGACCTTGTTATCATGTCTTCCAACCTTCTCCTAGGTCTGGAAGGATTTAAGATCAATAGGAATAATGATAATTCATTTTGTAGGAAATTTTCTTGCCTCCCAAGCTGAAACAATGAGCCGTAGCATTATTGTCAAACTCAGTTCCATATGTTTAGAACACTAACCATTAGTTGATTATATTATATAGGAAATTTTAAGTAGTCATTATACAACTTTCTAGCACAGTATCAATAATATATACAACGGGCCATTGTTAATTAAAAATCATCATAGTCATCATATGATATTATAAGGGTCAATCCCTACTTTTTACTTTATATATAAACATCCCTTGAGGAATGTCTCCAACCAAACTTGAATCCCCATTTCGGGTATCATTATTTGAACAAGCGAAACACTTGATGGAACTCAAACACCAACCTAACCTTTTTATCTATTGGGTTCAGATTAAGAATTTTTTTAGTTAGAGTTAAATTTTCTAACATGAACTTTAAATGGGTTGGGTGTGAGCTACAAGCCTGCAATTTTAACCCAAATTTACGACGGTAGAGTGATATTTAGATCAAAATAAAGATCATTATGGTCTTGAATAGAAAAACCAAATAATTAGTATTTTTATCAATACTAGTTATTTAATTTTTAAAAATTAGCCAATCATAATTTTAAAAATTAGATTTGATAGGTTAATTAGGGATCGCATCTTGCCAACTATATTAGATTAGAATTAGAATAGGTTATTGAAAATGACCTATCAATGGACATGGATCGAGATGCATTGAATCGATCTAAGGTTAGGTGTAACCTGACCTAAGCCTCACCTGACTCGACCTATTGCCACCCCGATTTTGTATTATAATAAGTCAATACAATACCAAATAAACCAACATAGTAGCCATTATATCTCCTCTATTATGCTAAGTTAAACCTTGGTGTATAGCACATCTAGCACAGATACAGTGTATGCCATCAAAATTTGCCATGCATCATCACTTGTAGCCTGCAACAGGAAAATGAGTTTGGCCCGCGAACCGGAATCTGCCGCCCAGCTGAAGCCGACCTTGGACCGGCCCAACATCTGGTCCAATGATTCCCACGCTATATACCCCCCACCAGGAGATGGTCGGGCCGTGTCCCTTGAGGGTTTCTTTCCCCTAGTTCAAGGATCGAGAGGAGAGCAGGGGAAGAAAGGGTGCTTTCGCTTCAAGAATGGCGGACGATGACTACAACGACATGGACTTCGGGGGGTCTGTCCTGCCCCCTCTCTCTCCCCTTTCCGTGATTCGTTTCTTTTGTTGTTCTCTTCTTTGTATCGTTCTTTGTCACTAAGTTCGATCGAGGATTCTGTTGGGCAAGATTATGTTTTAGATAGAATTTGTTCAAGTTTGGATATGGTTAATCTTCATTCTTGATTTCACTTCTTGTATGGCGATCTTTTATTGATCTTTCTCACATGAGATTTGGTCAAATTTAGGTATTATAGGTTAGTCTACGTGTTATTGATATTGCTAATTGGGCGGTGACGTTTGCTTTATCTTTCTCATGATAAAATTTGTTCATGTCTAGGTATGGATTAACGTGCTTTCTTGATTTTATTTCTCGCGTAGTGATTTTTTTTGTTCTCTCTAATGGCTATGTGATGGTGGAATATTGATTTCTGATTGCTCAGTCTTTTTGTTTCTGGTATAGGTACGTGATGGCTGTAACTGATTTATGTTAAGTGGTTCTACTGGTGGCTTTATTGCATTGGGTAATTTTCTTGGTTAGACATGGGGGGTGGGGGTAGTGAGTAGGAAATTTAATTGTTTTGCTTTGCTGATGGTATTGAAGAAGTTGATGGTTATCTTGATTATCTTCCAGAATTTTCTTTTTCCTTTTTGTTTTTTTTTAATAAAAGCTTCTTTGGTTGAATTCCACCTTTTGCACTAAAACATTTGGAGAATTATTTTGAAAGGATGTGCATCATTTTGTGGATTTCGTTTCCTTCACGTCAAATCCAGCATCATGCTCCGTAAAGAGTGGTGTAGTTGAAGTTGATCTTGTTTTGCAGTTGATTCCAAAGGCTGTCTGTTTGTATCCTATCATGTGTCAAGTTTTTCACCATTCCAATCTTTTTTAGAACTAATCCTGTGAGGACGTGCGGCGTGTATTGAGTCCTACATCGATTATTCGTCAAAAAGATCTTGGATATTTATATAGAGCTAAGGAACCCAAATAATATTTTATAGCTAGTCTTTCTAGACAAGATCTTGGATCGTTACAAATGATACTAGAACTGACCTAGCCCATGCCTATACGGACTAGAGCATACTATAGCACAAATTTATTAGGGTTGACCACTGGTTGATCGTGGTGTTTATGAATGGATGTATGGATTTGAATCCTTAGTCTACCAAGGACGTTGGGGCTTAAACAGGAAGAGTATGTGAGGATTCGTATGGGCATGTATTAGTCCTACATCAGTTATTCGCTGAGAAGATCTTGGATATTTATATAGTGCCAAGGAGTCTAAATAACACTTTTTGACTAGTCTTATTGGGTGAGGTCTTAGGTCATTATAGATCTAGGTTTCCAACTAGTCTGCTGAAGTTCTAATGTAAGAACTGCTACTTGAGAGTGACATGTGCAGGTGTAGAATTATGAATAATCAAGTGTTTGGTGCCATATCCTGGTCTAAAAGTGGTTTGATCTTTTGTTAAATTAAAGAACCTAAATATAATTTAAGGCTGTTCAGAAATTGCAGCTAAAATATGTTTGGGGTGGTTGTTTGATTCAAAATTGTACTTTACCTTTAAAAAGGTCTTTTAAGTGCCGTTCATTTAATGGCTTAAAGAATTCATTGTCTTAGGGATATTGACTAATGGTCATTTGCATTTATTGGTGCCACTTTGGATTGAATTGTTCGAATGACTCTGATTTTATTAAACAGCACCTTTTCATTAAAATCTGCTTTCTATTATGGTGTATAATGTTCGTTCTAACAGCTTATTAGAATCAGAAAGCATATGTTATTTGAAATGAAATATGATATATGATTTGCTTGATGTTTCAAGTAGAAATTATTAATAATTAGGAATGTGAAGTAAGAAAAAAGCTAGTTCTTTGAGCATATGTTAGCAAAATTATATGGAATTTTAGGCATAAGTACAAGCATGTATATACATACATGTATATATATGTGTGTGTGTGTGTGTCTATATATATATATATATAGACACACACACACACACACACACAGATATATGTATGTATGTGCGTGCGTGCATGCGTGCACGACACTCAAATCTATAATAGTTTTTTAATTTAATGAATCAGAACCTAACTCATAGTTTGTGGTCTTGGCAAGGGGTCTAATTTTTTCATGTTGGGCAAGTTGCTGGACAATGGTTTTTATGTATAAGTTGAAAATTATGTTGAGGATTCTTGACTTTGTAAGCCTCTTTCTATCAAGTTGTTTGACTTAAAGATGAGAAGGATCAATGAAGGAATTGAATAAACTTTTGTGAATGACGGTAATTGTGACTTCAGTGTCTAAGAATTGATTGAAATTCTTGGTCAAGGACATTTGACAATAAAGGGCATTGTCATGAAATATGGGATTTTAGGCAATGGGTAAAAAGACCTGCGTTATGGTGGGGGAGTAATCCTCCATCTTTCACCTAGGTCTGGAAGGAGTTAATGTGAAGTGAACTGGTAAATTTTATATAGGAAATTTTCTTGCCCCTCAAGCTGAAATGATAAGCCATAGAATTAATGTAAAACTCGGTTCCATACATTCAGAACACTGATCGCTAGTTAAGTTGCTTATGTTAGCCCAAGCAACTACATAGTCATTTTTTTTTCTTTGTATAGTGCAAGTAGGTTATAGGTTGGAAAGAGAAAGAACATGGAAGATAGTTTACAGGATTCTCTCTATTACACAATATATAGTTATGCAGTCTATTGAAAGATTTAATTAAAACAACATATTTTTTTGACCAATTAAATCTCAATAGTTTAACCTGGTCAGCTCAGTTCTACATATAAAGGCCATGAATTTATGAAAATGGAGACTAATCTGGGGGAGAACAATTTTGATATGAACCCTTTGATCAAATGCCAAGATTCAGAAAAGAAAATCCCCAATAAGTGATAAATGCTTCCTTATGAAGCACTAAGATATATAGTGTGCTGGGTACTAAGAATTCTGTATTCGTATGGTATATTTAGATGTTCAGATTACCAAAAGCATACATGAAGGAGTTCACCTAACCATCAAAGTTGGTTATGATGAGATACGTGAGTCATGATTGATATACAAGAAGGGCTTTGAGAAACCATACATCTCCTAATATATGTGGTAGACAAAATTGAGTTTAGATGTGATCATTGCTGATGTATAATATTAACTTAACGGGACAAGATTAAGGTTAAATGCTCCAGTAGCATGATAAAAAGCTTTGCTTGTAAGGTCTGGATTTAGCATAACTAAAATATATATGAAGGAAACATATTTCTGGCTTGTCTTAGTTTCTTTACTTCCATATGTTTATATATATATATTTTTTACATTTCATTATTTAGTATTTGGTATACACAGATACATGTATAGATGCATATTACTCCTAGAAGCAAAAATAACATGATTTCGTATGCCCGCTTTAATCAATTGCATAGTCTAAATGGCCCTAGTACAAGACAATAGTCGTCCTTCATGGTTCTTTCTTTGTGTGGAGCTTTTATTTAGACAATTTTTAGATAGCTAAATGTATGGTATTCTATTAGCATTCATTCATATGGATATGGAAAATTCTAATCAGACAAGTTAGTTGTTGAATATATAGCTAAATGCACCATGTTTATTAGCGTTGATTCCTATATTTTCTGAAAAGGGCTGTCACAAATTGAAGGGAAATAAAAAGATTTGTGAGGCATCAAGACAGGTTCTATAAATAGCTATCAATCCTTACATATAAACCTTCTATTCGAGAAGCTTTGGTTTCTTAGTCTGAGAAGCAATGACAATTACTAGTCCCTTGGCTGAGTAGAAGAAATTCAAGCTGATCTTCATAAAAGTATTCAGCCAACAGTACAGCAGTAGCATCACTAATCCTTTACATTGACCCAAAAATGTGGACTTGAAACCAAGCGCTCATTATTTGTAGGGACCTTGAGGCAAATCAGAGCCCTCTGTGAATGCACTTAGTGCTCTGCAATAGTGAAACTTTGGAGGAGGGGGAGGGCTGTGTAGGCAAGGTAGTCAAAGTGAAAGGCGCCTTTAAGACGCTTGGGGGTTCTGGCGCCTTTAAGATGCTTGGGGGTTCTGACGCCTTTAAGACGCTTGGCACTAGAAAAGCACTCGTCCGAGTGAAGTAAGGTGCTAAAATTGAAAAAAAAAAAAATATGATATATAAATAAATAACAACTAGAGATAACTATTATAACATAAATTACCATATAATTAACAATTTAAGTATAAAACATATATAAAACAGTAAAATGTTCACTAGTTTAAGATAAAGTATATGATAATAAGTCATAGGCAGTTTTAAATTCATGAATAAAACTGAAAACATAAGTCTTGAAGTTCATCAATGGGTCTTATAAATAAAACAGAAAACATAAACAGCCCTAAAGTGAAATTATATAAATGAAACGAAAAAGATAAATAGCCCTAAAGCTTAAAGTTCATCAATAGAATCATCAGATTCAGTTCCACTTGCATAGTTGTCATCACTTTCATCTTCTCCTCCTTCATTGGATTTATATCCTTCAACATCTTCTTCTATCTCATCTGAATCAACCTCTATCTCTTTAAGACTAACTTTGCCATACTAATTGACCACTTTATCCCTTGTTAATAATAGAGCTAAGAAGTTAAATGGGTGGTCTTTTAGGTTTTTACACTTTTTAGCCATTAAAAAAAATAATTGTAGAGTTTACTGAGGTGCCAAAGGTAAGCGTCTCGCCTTACTAAGAACGGCCCTAAAAGGCGCCAAAGGCGTGCGCCTAAGTGAAGGGGCATCGTCTGAAGCATCAAAGGGTGATGACCCCTTCTGGCACCTCACCTGAGCGCCTGAGGCGCATCTTTTGGCGTCTTTGACATCACTGTTGTAGGATAGGGTAGGATAGAGGTCAAGCTTTGGTTTATCCATCATGCGCATCAGACTGAGGGCATCTATCATTGTATCAAACAACAGCGAGATCCAAGGTTTGATCCTTAATTGAGAGGAGGGAAAGGAAGAGTGCTCCCCTTTTGTTGGCGTTTGGTCTCTAACGCAAACCATAATTTATTTGGAATTAAGAATTTTGTAAATTTTCAGGTCTTTTATACAAGCTTCCTTTTTGAAAGCATCAGTTGAGTCATACATTTCCATTTGAGGCATAAAGAGCACTTGTTCTGAAACTAACTTTGAGTTCTAAAAGTTATTATAATGAGCCTTTAGCTGGTTCGGTCATTGTGACTTATGAGGATCAAACATTGGTTTGAAGTTTTAGAACAGTATTAGTCTGGAGTCATTTTAGGGAAGTTTTTATATGCTTTTTGGTTGAATTAGAAGTCATGCCTATAAATGGTACAGTTTTGGGTGGGAAGTGTTTTACAGACATCATAGTTGATGTAGGAGTTGTTTTGATGGCTTTATAGATAGGGGAAGCCATACCTATTATGCATAGACAATTTATTTTTTTGATTTTTGTATAAAGTTTCTTGTGACATATTCCTGGAAGCCTTAAGGGTCGGGCAGATTGACAAGTTTTCAAATATGTTACACTTCTACGAGAAGACTTTGGATGCAAGTAACATGGCATTTGTTTATTTGAAGAAGTTGGGTTGGAGTTACTGAGAGTCTGAGACTAGTTGCTTTGGGATGCTAGAAGTTGGAGTTACTGAGACTAGATGCTATTGGTAAAATCCCCATGGACTTGAACTACTTATTGCCAATTTCTTTGTGAGGAATCATATGGATTGGAGTGGTGATTTTTGTATACTTCTAATGAGACGTACTTCACATTGTCAATTGTATGATCGTTGATGTGCAAAATTTCACCAATTTCAGATTATGAGATATGGTCAACAAGCTAAGCATAAGAACTCATTGGTTGCAATATAACAAGCGTGTCTTTCAACTAGAGATTTTGTCATGCAGCATATGTGAAGTCTTGAAGCTTGAAGCTGTTGGTTTTTTTCTTCATGATGATTTATATGCCTGATCATAGAAAGCTATGTGTGGTTGAGGTGGATCAAGATATTCTTACCAAATCTTTTAATCATGGTTGAAAGAAAGATTGACATATAATAAGATTAGGTTCTCGATTTTATCCATGTATTTTTTGTTGACTATAAGGTTTTAGGATATCTAGAAAAAGTCTCGAACTCAAGGATAAATTCTTTCCAAGAAGAGATTGATGAAAACAAGGTATCACATTGGAATTACGGATTATGTCAATATGCTAGTCTTTTTGTTGAGCTGCTGTTATGAAAGCATAACTTGATTTATACATGTTGTTTTGGGGTGTAAAGTTCTGTTTGATGTTGCTTTTGCTTCTTAAAAAGTTCTTGACCTGAAGGGAGACGCTAGAATCTAGGTTTTCTAACTTCTCCTAAGAGCTTTTTCCCCCCCTCTTGTAGAAGGAATTTTAGATAATGTTACCAAAAACTTCTCTAGAAAGCACTCTCTTGCATTAGAAGTTAAGTACTTTTCTTAAGCTGTTGAATATGTCCTATAATTACATGTTTTGAACTTGACCTTAAGCCTTACAAGTTTCTTATCATGAGTTTTTCCTTATTCTGTTAAAGTTTGAGACATTTTAGGAAAGCTTTTCCATGGTTTTTGGGTTGGATTGAAAGTCCTAGATGGTAGGGTATTGGTTGGTAGGTAGTTTACAAGTGTCCTGGTTGATTTATGAGTTGTTTTGGTGGCCTTACAAATAGTGAAAGCCATACCTACGAATGTTTAGTGTACTTTCTGAGTTTTAATTAAAGTTTTTTTCTCATGGTGGATTCCATGAAGTAGGGTGACCTCTTAGTCCATGTGTCTGACTCAACAGGAGGAAAAAAGGAAGACACAGGGATACGTAGAAATTAATTTTAGGTAATATATAATTTTGATAAAATAAACATTAAAACATATTATCTATTAAGGTCTTTCAATATACACGGTTCTCTTTCAAACTTCCCAATAAGCATAGAGATTAAAAAAGAAAAAGATATTTTGCAAAGTTATTTTAGTTCCTTATTCTTGACCAGTCATTAAAAGGAACAAAATCTCACTTTTGACATTATTATATTGGTTAAACTCGTTATTGGAGGAGCCCATCAATCTACTAATTTCTGAAAGTTGCAACAAAATATATGGTAAGTAACGAAGTGTTTGATATGCATCCGATTCGGATATGTATCTGACCTGGGTTGTAGGAGCTGAATATGTTCAAGTCAAACTCTGCTAACTTCAACATCACTCCTGTAGTCAATATAGGATGTATAATAATTCATAAGTTTTTGATGGCTTGCGCGACACTGGTACTCCTAAAAGCAAACTCGAGGGATCTCCTTTTTATCAAGCATTGATTAGTAACCACTAGCCCCTCTATACCAACACCAATCCTCTAATAGAGACCTATTGGTACCAATGCTGTTACATCTAGTTCTCCGAGATTGCATTTTCTGTTGTTATTGAAATTGGACTATTCAGGAATATATCTTTGTTTAGTTCCATACATCTAATTCATGGCACATTATGGCCAATCTGTTGGTAGAAGCAACTACTGAGCATTTCAGTTATTGGCCAATAATGAATATCACTTACTAAAAACAATTATGAAGCCTTTCCTTGGTTGACCACAAATAACACAGCATGCAATCCTATTCCACTACTAAAAACAAGTGTGTCAAGTCTTTAATAACTAGTCAGTAATAATGCATACCCAATAAACATCAGTTCGTTACAGCAAACAATTGCTTAACCATTCCTTCTTGGGCCTCTTACAATGCATAGCCGCTAATCATTATTATGCCAAAAAGCGTCTTAATTAGAGGCATTGAAGGCCAAACTCCCATTACCATGAAAAACCATCATTCTGTTAAACCTCTTTGGCCAAGTTATTAAGTTAGTAAAGCCTTGGCAACCACTATTGCTTAAAGAGAAGAATGACAATGCAGAGGAGGATGGACATGGTTGTGACAAAAATTAATGGATTCCTTGAAAGGAATATGATAGAGATTTTGCTGAAATCACATAAATGGTTTCCCCAAATCATTGATATGGTGTTCACTGTCAAGCTCAATGCTCTTGAGAGTGATGCTTTGCTTGACAATACCCTTTGATGTAGTTGGTCTCACTATTTCCTTGATGATGTCCAATGACAAGCAAGGCCACTTTTAAGAGTCACTACTATGGCAGTCGACATGTTATGATGAAACAAAATTTAAATGGAATTAAATATCACTTCCACCCCACCCCCATCCCCGGGAAAAAAAACCAGCAAAAAAAAAAAAATCTAGGAAAGAGAAACTCATGCAAAATTGTTGCCCAGGTGATACAGCTGTGCTGTTATGTTCATTATTTTGTATCTGATATACAAAAAAAGCGAGGGATAGAAATGGGCAGATTTACTAGAATTAGTGTAGCATGCGTGAAGTGCAAGGTTGCTTTGGAATAATGTGTAGTGCCTGCAAACCTTGTGACTTGGGGATGGTTAAATATGGTGACAACATCTTGCAAAGTGCTATGGCATAGAGAGTTGGACTAGGTGAGTGCACATATGATCTACATTATGCAGGTAAAACAAAATGGTGATGTGGTAAAGCCAACAAGAAGGGGTTGAAAGTTAGTTTCTATATTAGAGGAAGTTCAGGAATTGCACCCAATGAGAATAAATTGGAGATCTGTCTTACATGGTATTAGCATGTCGAACAAAGATCCATGTAACCCAACCTAAAATGGATGGAAGTGGAGCAACTGGTACCATGTTGATCTTAGATGGTTGGCATTATTGTTGTTGGTTATGGTTACTCATTGATAGATCTTTCTGTTCTGTCATTCTTGTTGAACAATAGGTCTCTTGTGTCTTACTAGTGTCTCGTATCAATTGATCCTCTCAAAATCTGTAATTCTTTATTTATCAGTTATGATACCATCAGATACTAAAGAGAATCATCATTATTGGCAGTTGTGGCATACAATGTGACCTTATTAAGAATTACTGTTTTTATTGCTGCATACTGATTTCCAATTTAGTTCAACAAATCATATTCATTCTAGCCGGTATTTACTCTTGTGACATTTTCTTTTAGCCTGTGGTTGCTCTTCAGATCATTTAATGAACCCATAATCTTGTCATTGTAGCTGTCATAATGTCTTTGCTGAAGTTTTACTTTCAGGAAGCTTTTTTCGGAATTAATTTATTTTTTTTTGAACTGTTATTTGATTTTTTTTTATTTTTTGTTTTTTCAGATTACTTAATGGTCATCACATGTCATCAGACATGGTTGTTGTCCGCTATTCCATTTCAAGTACTTTGAACTTTTTTTTTTTGTTTTGTTTTTGGGGAAGTTTCTATCATTTAGTGTAGGCTATATTCTATACTGTTCAGGAACATCCAGATTTAATTCTCATGTTTCTGTTTCAACAGCTTGTGGAGCTGTTATAAAATTGTCAAGGAGATTTTGTCTTTTAGTGACATTCCAGCAGGCCATGATGACCATAGCATCCAGATTTAATAGTCATAGTTTTAAATTATCATGATTTGCGTAATCTTGCATTTTACGAAGACATTGTATATTTTTATGGTAATGGCTGATTACTGGATGCCAAGAGTTGATTGTGTTCACTTGATGTGAGTTGATGTCTGTCTACATATGCGACGGTAGAATGGCATATTATGATCCATTCTGGAAATCATGTATTTCATCTCGTTGTTACCAACATCTGTACCTCTGCATCTAATACTACAAAAGTTTATGTATACGTTTCTGGGAGTGTTGCTTATGCTTTTGTGATATCTAATGACTTGTTCCAAATTAGAATATTCTTCAGTAATATCATGGTTATCACCATTATGCTGGCATTGTTATATTTTTCCTAAATTTTCTGATCATTCTTGTTCAATATAATCATATGTCTATTAAAATCTTTTGTTTAATTTGAAGCTCTTTTAGACTTAAGGTTCACAAGTTATTCCATGTTGACATCTGAATTGTTTATGCAGGTATGAAGATGAGCCTCCAGAACCTGAGGTGGAGGTATGAGCTAACCATTTTTCAGTTCAATTTATGCAATTCTACCCCTAAATAATTTGGTTTGGGCAGGAAGGAGGAGAGGAGGAGCGAGAAAACAACAATGACGATGTTCCAGATGATGTGGTGGGTGCAGAAGCTGAAGAAAAGGAGCAAGTATCTGTCGAACGGCCTCGGAAAACATCAAAATACATGACAAAATATGAACGTGCTAGAATCCTGGGCACACGAGCTTTGCAAATTAGGTTTGTGCTTCAACATTTTAGATTTCAAAAGAGTTCCTGTAATTTTATTTTCTATTAACTCTATTCTGTGTTTTTTGACTGTGAGTGAACAGTATGAATGCACCAGTGATGGTTGAGCTAGAGGGCGAGACTGATCCTTTGGAGGTAAGATTCTGCCATACAAGTAAGATCTTTTCAGATTGCTGATTAGGAACAAAAATTCTGCTGTGTTTTTTTCCAAATTTTATTTTATGATCTTAGATAAAAATTTTGGTATTTAGTTTTTCATTGATAAGCATCTACATCCAAGGTATGTTATTATGAAGAGTTCAGATTTCAGAATGTTAATAAATATAATTGGATGGGTAGCTCAGGATTATTTCTTATGATGTGAGTAAATTTGATTTTGGTTGTAAACATGATTTCCTAAGACGGTTTAATGAAACTTCAACAATTGCTTTGGAAGAATATGCTCAAGGTTCACTGGACCAATGCTAAGGGTAATCGGCTGGCTATCAGTTTGGTGCAGTACTGGCACCATATCATGCCGAGGTGTGCCAAAGATCAAGGATTGGGAGAAGAGGAGGGTAGAGGGAGAAAACACTAACCCTAATCCTAGAAGGAGAAGAATCAGGGGTGGGGAGAGAAGACAAAGGGGAGAAAGATGGAGAGGAAGAGTGGGGAGGCGGAGGAGAGGGAGGGGAAAGAGATGGAGTTGTATGGGGCACATTGGTGTGAATTGAGAGTATTGGCATCTGCATTGATGTCGATGTTAGCATCGATGTTGGTGTTAGCATCCGCATCAGTGTTGGGTATTGGTGGAGCCTTTGGCAACAGCATGGTGGGGTTTCGAAGTTTTGCTTCATGGTGGAAAGGGGGGCGGGGAGGGTGGGGAGAGAGGCCACGAAGGGGTGTGGTTGTTTGGGTGGGCCGGGTGGGGAGGTCTCGAGGGGTCTCGAAGGCTGAACCATCCTGACCAGCCAAACTGTCTCAGTTCTTGGCTGGTTTGGTTCAATACGGTCCGACCTGCTAGTTCAGGATTGTTTGGCAAACCCTGGATATGCTAGTCTTTTTAATGCATATCTTTTTTGAATAAGTATAGAAAATTATTGGTGAATTAGGAGTTGTTTATTAGCCAATTCGTCCAATGAGATGAAGATGCTACACTGTTCAAGAGCTGTAGCGATTCTGATTTATAAGAATGCAGGTCAATATTTAACTAGATGTTGATGAATCAAAGCTACGAGTCAGTATAGGATTATATAGGGAGATATGGGAGGGAAAAGCTTTAGACAAGCAACCGGTATGTCGGCAAGCCAATTTGGTTTTTATGCATGAGAAAGTAAATGAGGAAATGATTTTTTTTTTTAATATATTGCTTATACAGTTGGTAGAAAGATTTCAGCGGTCACGATCCAAGGCTACTGACAGATGCTTTGTGAAATGGTTATCATATTTAATGTGAAGATAAGACTAGAATGATTGGTTTGACTTGTGGATAGATTTTCTCAACACATAAAAACTTTTTTGGATGAGAATTTGCATAGGGGCCTGTCTGGTTGGACGTAAGTGAAAAATAGTTTAAAAGTTCGGTACAAAGAAGTGGTTTATCAAGAAACTGCAGACCACTTAAACCATTTGTATGTATGAATGAAAGTCTACTTTTCATACTTTCAATGTTCGTTCTGTGGTAAGTTACATGTTATTGAATTATCAATGAGGCATAAGTATTCAGAAGTGCAACTTCCACACCATTTGAGTGGAAGTGAAAAACTTAACATTTGGGGCACCCGGGATGTGTACTTTTTTGGGTTTTTAAACCAAATGCTAGAAGTGCCCAGTTTCACTTGACTTCTACCATGCTCACTTACCAACATCAAAGAGGCCTTAAGAGGAACTGTGCAAGTCAATGGAGAGATCCCATGACAGCAGAAAAAGTTTTGGTACCGATGCTATCAGTGGTTGCATTGGCCCTGGAACACATGCAGCCTTCCTGATTTGACTAGCTAAATTGGCTTTCGATGCCTTGTTTTTCTTGATGTGGTGTCCAACTTTTGATGTGTGTTTAATATGGGTTGGTAATGTGCCTTTGGCTACTAGTAGGTTTCTTTAGAGTCAGTCGAAATAAGGATAGATGATAACTAGTTCACAGGCCTAGATCTGTTGATTGGTACATGAGGAGCATGTTGTGGTTGCGAAATTTGAATTAATTTTTATGGAAGATTTTTTGGTGGATTTTTCCCATATAACAGTTGTGATCTATTTTACCTTCTATTATTTTCTTCTTCTTCCCTTTCACTTTTTTCAGAAACTCTATTTTGATGCCAAATTAGGGTTGTGAAGGAAACTGTTAGGGCACAAGGGTCTGACAATCATTTGAGTGACAAACAGATTATATAGAATGCAGATTTGATGGAAAATAAAGTGAAAAATGAAGCATCTAACATAATCAATGGATAAGATATGCTGCAAAGTGACTATTTCATTATACTCAGCTGCGATACAAATGGTTGGGAAATAGATTTGGAGTTATGAAAAGCAGCTAAATAGAAGAGTAACCATGGTGTATTTTCATAGACATTCTGTGGAGACCTGAGGGGAAACAGTTAAAAGAAACAGTCACGTTGCAATATATCAGGTTCCAGCATGTGGGGCCGAAGTAAATGGATGTAGCAAGAGCATTCGAGAGAAAGATGCGTAGGTGGTATTTCTTGAAGCAGGAAGATTAGGTTTGAATAAGGTCTCAAATAAAGCCTGAAATCTGTTTAGGCAGAAGATAGGTTTTTGAATTTTGATTGAAGTGTTTTTATTTTCTATGATAAATATAGCAGGTATCCTTTTTTTTTTTTTTTTTTCTGGGCTGAAATATATAGGAGGTCTCTTTGAGGCAGGACATAGGTAGTGGTAGGCGTGAGGTTACATGGACAAAAGGTAGTGAAGAAGCATATAAAGGTGCTTAACCTTAGTAGCAGATTTACCTTTGACAGGAATGGATGAGTTGAAGGATCTTGATATCTGATCCCAACTAGTTAGCATCGGTGATGCAAGTGGGTTGAGTAGACCTACCTCTCACCATTACCTGGACTTTATTTGCACCTAGCTGTAACTTAGACACATCACCTATGGATTGTGGATGGATCTGAAATTAAGAATTGAATTCCAATAGAGTTGGAAATGATTTGTAGCTAACTACAATAAAATGGAATTGATTATCCTAGCCCTTCAAATTGAGACCTGACCAGAGATTAAACTAAAAAGGGACTGGACCTGCAACAGGCCCTCAGTATGCCAAGTGTATGTTGTTTAGGTCCACATTTTACACTTGAGCTTACTGAGGTTCATTCAAGGTAAATAGTATCCAGATTCAGCCTAATCCACTTGCATCTATGTTTCTTCCATACCTGCCAGCTGCTAGGATCTTTGGAATTACCTGCAGGAGGGTTGATATTAGGTTGACGGGCATCATCTATACTCAGTACAAGAGATCATCCTCCTAGATTTTGCAATGAATCCCATCTTTTGGAGGTGTGGCTTGACGAGAAATATGATGGTTGATACTCATGTCATGACAATATTTGCCCCTATCGGTACATGGAACTGATTGTTTTTAGAATATTTTTCATGTTCTATTTTAAATGTATCTCTAACCATTCATGAAAAGTCAGTTTGGTATGCTCACACATTTATTGAGCAATTCATACATTGAATTTTTGTCGTTCAGAGCTGGTCTGATTTTATTACTCCTTGTGCCAATTTAGATTGCAATGAAGGAACTTCGAGAGCGTAAGATACCATTCACAATCCGGCGGTATCTGCCAGATGGAAGGTGTGCAAATCAGTTATTTCACCTAGTAAATTTTTTCAAAGTAATTTTATCATCAAGCATGCTGATGTTGGCTTCATTGTAACAGTTATGAGGACTGGGGAGTAGATGAACTTATAGTGGAGGACTCGTGGAAGAGGCAAGTTGGTGGGGACTGAGTTACTGCCTGCGTCACTTTTGTGACACCTGGATATTTTCTGTTTTATAAATTCATATGATGTAGTTTCTAGTGATACTTGATATGGCAGAGATGTTACAAAAGCTTCCTTTGTGTACTAACCCTTTGACTTGGTTAAAATTAGGTGCAGTTTACTTGCTTCTAAACCATCGTTTCTGGGAAAGCGTTTTATAATTCCAGTGTTTGCTTGTTCGTTCCAGCTTGCTTGCTTCTAAACTGAGAAGCGTGGTTATTGTTCGGAGGAACAAAATTGAACTCACAGGGGAGTAGAATCCCATGCTTTTCAAATCTGTTTCTAACATCGTCTTGAGTTTTAAGTATTTTCATTATTTCGTCCCCGTTTCTGGATATCTGCAACTTAATGCGATCAATATTTCCAAAGCCATGTGGGACACTTGTTTTTTCTTTTTCTTTTTTTTTTTTCCTCTTCTGTTCCAATTCTTGTCACGACTCTTTTGCATTTATCTGGAAATTCGGTTGTTCCATGGAACTCATGCTTCCCCACGTACATTGTTGGAATTACATTATCGGTGTGACATGAATGTGGAATCTAAGCAAGTCTCTTGTTGTCAGGGAATAGCCTGATAGGGCCCAAGGTGCTCGTCACTTTCCCTAATGCTCCTATCATGACATTACCGGTTGGTGAGATTTGTTGGGCGGCATCACGGCCGCTCCTATCTCGCTGTGACGCAAGGGCAATAGAATAACATAGGCAGTGGAGACTAGTGGGAATGCCGAGAATATAAAACGCCAGACTCCCTTCGGCTGCAGCTGTCATTGATCTGATGAGAGAAATTAGCCGAGATACTTGGAGCGCCCTGGGCAAAACTGATATACTATATCAACGGATGAGTTATTAATAAATTGGTTATTGATTTTTAACCATTTTTCTTATGAGTTTTTAATTACTAAAGCCAAAATCATACGGGAAAGAATCACGTGCTAGATGGTCTGATTTGACAAAATCTCTCAATGCATGTTACAAGACTTGTATACTCCTGGAGCTTTCAAGCGCGGCACAAATGGGGATTACTTAGAAGAACGATAATATTGTTCTTTTTTTTTTTTTTTTTTTTGCTTGCCAGTATTTCGATGTCTAGGTTCATTGTTATTCTTTCCAAGATAGTTTATCTTGTTAGATATGTTAGTAATTGGGCGCATGTAATTAATGTTCGAGATAGAGAGAGAGATGAGAGAGTGAAGCAAAGAGTTGATTTGTTTTGGGAGTTTTATGAAAGGAGCCTGATTAGTTAACATATATTTCTTATGATCAAAGTGCATGGGCAGATGCACTTGTGTAAGGGAAACTATAATTAAGGGTCATAATTGATCATTTGCTTAACAATAGAAAATCAAATTTATGCCCTTAAACATGGTCGTTTGTTCATATATGGACTCATTCTTTTTCACCCCACCCAAAATGTGATCATATTGCTAACAACAAGAGATAAAATGCCATCATCACTATTTTTAACATGCGATCAAATTTCATAAAAAATTAAAACTCTACAAAATTTGACTAGGTACGAAAATTAGCAAGGCTGTGAAGCAATGTTTAGAGGAGGTCGCTTAAATGGGATGATGAAGTTATTCTTGATTAAATAACAAGATGGCAGCTCCAATTATTATCGCATACAAGATGCCACGTTCCAAATAGACTCCGGATGTTATATGACATGTCAATTGTGCTGGTTGGTGCGATTAGAGTAGGAGGTTTTAATCAAAGAATCAAGGAGTTACGGAGACCTTGCAGTCTCCTCTATTTATCTGGTAGCCTTCAAAAGCTTGAACGGAAATACGAAGCTCGAAAGAGAGCATCAATCTCTTGTAGGAGTCATTGGAGCCTTGAAAAGACTACAAAAGGTACCCTGTGTAGTCAAATTTCTTGCAAGAGCCGTTGAGTTGATAGTCTATTGGTGACCTACGTACGTTATAGTCCTAGAGGGACCAAGCAGTTTATTTAAAAAAAGTTTGCCTTCTTTTTTTTTTTGGTAAGAACAAAAAAAAAAAGTTTGCTTTAATGGCTATGATGTTTCAAACTAAATGTAAAGGTGGTAATTAATTTTGACAGACACTATTCGATCTTTGATAATATTCTTCAAAATATCATTGAACTAAAACTACTTTTTGTTTGCTATTATTTTACTTGCAATGACACATGCCTGAACCTAGTGTGATGGCCTAACCCGAGTGAGAATTCCAGCCCACCAAAACCCAAAACGAAAAAAAAAAAAAGAAGAAGAAAGAAAGAAAATAGAGGAGAAGACTCCCGAAGGAAGTCTTCTTTCTCCTCTCGCCGGCTCCCAATCGGAATCGGAAACGAGCTCCCTCCGACCCTATTTAAGGAGGAGATCCCTCCTCTCTCTCCTTTCTATCGAAAATCCTAAGCCTAGTCGACGGCCATTGCCAGAAAATCCATTGCGGAAGATCGTCCCTGTGCCGTCCAATTGCTCACCGAAAAAGCCTCGCCGGCGTCAGAGGTAAGCCTCCTCCCCTTCCTCTCTTCTCCCCCTTCCTTTCCATGCCAGTGTACATGCTCACCGGTGACCGGAGTCGCCGGATTTTTTTGAGAAAAAGAAAAGTTTTCGGTTCCGTTTTTCTTTGATTGCCGGCGCCGGTGGTCACCGCCGATCATCGGTTTGGCTCTCCTAGTGTCGTCGAGTCGCTCCTCTCCTGCCGACGGCCGCCTCACGCCAGCTGCACCACCGGTCGGAACACCAATGAGGGGACCTCACGGTCCCCTGTTTCGGCCCAAAAGAAACCCACGGGAAAAGAAGAAGAAAAGAAGGAGAAGGAGGAAAAGAAAAGAAAAAGAAAAGAAAAGAAGGAAAAGACAAGAAAAGAAAAGAAAAAAAAAGAAAAAAAAATAAATTAATTAATAAATAATGATATAAATAATAAAATATGAGAAAGAGAGTTTCTCTCTCTTCCCTCTCCCCTTCAGCCTGAACTAGTATTTTCTCTCTCTAGAATTGGACTTTCTCTCTCTAGATTATTTCTCTCTCCTAAGATTTCTAGAATTTTGAGAAGAATGATGATGAATTTAAATGATCCTCGTAATGAATTTTTGATCCGTGATCGTCGGACGGTACACTGACATCCATTTTGATCAGATCAGGTATTTTTAGATTTTATTTCTCATGATCTTATTGAATTGTCCACATGATAATTTCAGCATGATTTGATCTGATCGATCGGATTTGTTGAATCATATTGTCTGAAGAATCCAAGATGAGTTTTCTCTCTCTAGAATTTTCTCTCTCTAAAATATTCTCTCTCTTGATTGATTCTCTCTCTAAAAAGGTTAGTGAATGAAGAAATTTCTTTTAATAGTCCTGATCTGATTTTAATGAAGAATCTTGATTCATGATTGTCAGACAGCGTACTGGCACCCACCTTGATCAGACCATGAATCTCTAGATTTGATCATCCATGATCCCGATCTAGCCATGACTTGATTTGATCATGTTGATTTCACCAATCGAGATATTGGACCAATCGTAATATTGGATTGTGTCGCCTGATCAATTTGAATTGTACCTCATGAATTCTCTCTCCTCTGATTTTCTCTCTCTACTTGATTTTATGAAATCGATGAAGAAACCTCGGTCCTATCACTTCGAATCCGATTTGATCTGATAGTCAAACTTTGGATCATTTAGATCCTAATTAGATTTTGATTAGATGAAATTAGATGATCGGATCCAATCTAAATCGTTGAAATATGGTATTCGTATTCTTTCTAATTATTGAAATTGATTCTGTATAGGATTGTGGATGTTTGATCATGGGATATCACGATATGATTTACGAACAAAATTTTTGAAAGAAAATTTATAGAATTATGTAGATTTATTGGAATACGTTTGAGGTAAGTAATGTTTCACTTTTTCTAGATTTATCGGTAAATTATAATATTTTTTCTGACATGATTTGTGTAACGATGTATGAATTGGATGAATGGTATTTTGTTATGAAAATATCTTATTTGAAATGTTATGATGAAGCATGATTGAACATATTGATTTCATAATGCATTATATTGATTGATTTCGATACTACGTGATTATATGTTTTATTATCGAAATTAGAATATGAAATATGATTTATGAAGAATTATGATATAAGAAACATTATGAATTGACAATCTGACTATGTAAAGGATCCCGCCAATGGGGGCATATACGTTGGCAATTGATTGTCCTGAGGGTTTATGTCGCCAGCGAGATCAGCGACATATCGCCAGAGAGACCAGCGACAAACCATCAGAGAGACCAGCGGTTCCGAAGGACTTTGCTGCCAGATGATTCGCAGCTCACCGCAAGAAGATACGCGGTGTTATGATCCTGCCACAGAAAAAATATGGTCATAGCTCATAGTTGACGAAAAGAATTGAAGAACGAAAAGAAATTGAAATCTGGAAAGAAACTTGAATTTTCGAAAAAGAAATGAATTTGGCATGAATTATGTTGCATAATTGAAATTGATTTCGAATTGATGAACTCTATATGCTTATTTTCTATAAATGATGATTTACTTAAATACCTGATGAAATCTGTTGAAAAGTGATCATTGCTTACTGGACTGTCTAGCTCATTATCTCCTATTTTTATTATTTTTACAGATGTTGAGGAATTAAGATGATACAAGATATGAATGGAAGAGTGATCAGAAGCAGAATCCCTATACTTTTATTTTAGGTTGAAAGTCTTATTGAATTTGATGTAAGGCCTATGAATCATTGTTGAATTTATTGAGACATTAAAGAAAAAAATTTAAGTCGTTATATTTTGGATTTAAATTATTGACTAATTATTCTGCTGTTGTTTTAAGATAACATGATAAGATGTCTTGCATGCTTATGGGAAGAGTTCTATGAGTATGCGGCGGTTGTCATGACCGTCGATTCACAATTTTGGATCAGAGGCGTGACACCTAGTCTCATGTTCAATATCTTTTTTTCCTGAGGTTCTCATGTTTAATATCATATTAGAGAGAAGATTTTTCTAGCAAGCATCTCAATGTTTTGAGAAATTTAGCAAGAATCCTACGAGTTGCTAATCATCGTAATCAAGTTTAAGGATATCTAATATTTTTAATGTAAAGGATGTCTAATATTTATCTTATTGTGTATAATTCGAGATTGGACATTGAAATATTCACACCCGTGAAGCAAGAAAAGCCAAAGATC